>NC_092383.1:2675121-2975121 GCF_030028105.1 Mobula birostris | reverse complement strand
TGAGACATCACAATAAACAGCCAGCTGCTTTAATCTCCACTCGTCACCCCATCAATTCTTTCGTCCTCCCTCTCCCCACTCTCCTACCCTCCTCTCCTTTCTCCCTCCCCTCGCACCTCTTTCCCTCGTCCCACCTCCCTACCTCCCCTCCCCGCTTCTTCCCCCCTCTCCTGCTACCCTGCCCCCCGTTATTCTCCCCTCCCCTGTCTGTACTGTCAGACAGCATTGGAAGTAGCTGGAGCAGAATAAGCGGATAACTCGCTATACAGGACTGGTTAGCGCGGAGGCCCCGGCGCCGACCCCGCGGTTCCCCCCGATGAGCTAACGCAACGTGACCGCCCCAGTCTCCGGCAGCCGAGCGGTACTAATTCCCTTTATCCGCGCCCGGCCCTCGCTCGCAGCTCCGGCTTTTCCTGTTCGGCCGAGGCCGGTTCCGCTGACTCATCGCCCTGGGGGTGTAAAACTCGCCCCCCGCCCCCTTCTCCCGGACAAAGCATGAAGGCCACCGATCGGGATGTCTGCGGGACGGGGAGGGGTGAAAGAGTAGGGAGAGGAGAGGGAAAGAGTGGAGACAGGGGGAAGGAGGGGAGAGAATGGGAGAGGGAAAGATGTGGATGGAGGGGAGAGGAGAGGGAAAGAGGGGAGACGGGGAAGGAGGGGAGAGAATGGGAGAGGGGAAGATGTGGATGGAGGGGAGAGGAGAGGGAAAGGGGAGACAGGGGGAAGGAGGGGAGAGAATGGGAGAGGGGAAGATGTGGATGGAGGGGAGAGGAGGAGGGAGGGGGAGGGATAGGGAGAGACAACGGACGGACGAAACTGAACACCCAAATCAGGCATCACCAATGTCCTATACACAACCTTGTCTCTGTGTAGGTAGTTCATTTAATGCCGGAAAGAGCAGGTCCCTGCCCATTCACCTTCTGTGCAGAGACTCTCCTTTCGGAGCTCCTGGTGCAGCTGGGTTGCCAAGTGTGGCTGAACTGCTGGCCTGCAAGGCCAGTCTGGGGATGAACTGGGCAGGGAGCAGGTGGATTTAGTCTCATGCACAGTGTGCCGTGGAGCCATGCTGTTCAGAGGGCAGAGAGCCAGCGCTGGAGGAAGTCTAGAATTGGGGCTGCTGCAAGTAGCTGAAAACACGTGGGTTTGTTGGTGCTTCGCCTGGTCTCACCTATCACGAGCTAGCCTCCGCTCCTTCCCTCTCTCTCCACCCACCCACCTTATTCTGGCTTCTGCCCCACACCTTCCCAGCCCCGAGGAAAGCTGACTCTTCCTCATCATCGTCACCATTACTGCATCATCCCTGATGAAAGTGCCAGAGCTTGTCATCGAAACGCCGCTTATAATCAATACTTGTTCCCAGCTAGAGGCCTCAGAAGAGTTTATTCCGCTCTCTGTAGAAGTTATTCCAGTAACTTTACATCAGCACTTCATTAATCACCAAGTAACTACAACCACAGATCCCAAGCAATGTCAGGAAGACCATCAACTTCACTCCCTTTTGTGCTTCTCTGTAATAACCGTGAATGCCTGCAAGAACATGAATCTCAGGATTGTATGTGCTGACATATATGTACTTTGAAAATAAGTTTACTGTGAACTTTGAACTTGCGTCCTCGGCACATGGGCCACCATGCACAGATCTGCAGAACCTGCTTGTGGACAACACCTTGCTCTGGAAGGGCCATTGTGCTCTGGGCAGACACAACGACGTCTTTCACCGAACCGATGGTTTCCAAGCAGCTGTTGGGGTATGTCTCCGGGAACGGCCTCTACACTACAGAATCCGGCACAAAATCCTGACCAGAAAAGGTTACAGAAAGTGGTGATACAGCTCAGTCCATCACAAGCAAAGCCCTCCACACCATTCAGCACATTTACATGGAGTGCTGACACAAGACAGCAGCATCCATCAGCAAGGACCCCCACCATCCAGACCAGGCTCTCTTCTCTCTACTACTATCGGGCAGGAGTCTTAAGTCCTGCACAGCCAGGTTCAGGAACAGTTATTACCCTACACCAATCAGGTCCCACACCACCAGGTTCAGGGACAGTTATTACCCCTCAACCATCAGGTCCCACACCACTGGTTCAGGAACAGTTATTACCCCTCAACCATCAGGTCCCACACCACCAGGTTCAGGAACAGTTATTACCCTACAACCATCAGGTCCCACACCACCATGTTCAGGAACAGTTATTACCCCTCAACCATCAGGTCCCACACCACCAGGTTCAGGAACAGTTATTACCCTTCAACCGTCAGGTCCCACACTACCAGGTTCAGGAACAGTTATTACCCTACAACCATCAGGTCCCACACCACCAGGTTCAGGAACAGTTGCTACCCTACAACCATCAGGTCCCACACCACCAGGTTCAGGAACAGTTGCTACCCTACAACCATCAGGTCTCACCCTCACCTCCAGCATGTCTGGACTCAGTCTGTACATCCTTGTCTCCAGCAGTTTCCCTTGATGGAACGATGGAACTCAATGGCTCATCCATTCTCTCTCATCTGGTGTCACCAAAAAGAGAGGAGCAGAGGTTCTGGAAGGGAGTGCTGTCTCTGGCTGTCCTGCCGTACGGACTAGCATAGAAGGATGTTCAGAGGTAGCTTCCTCTGTGAACCGTTTGGAGAAAGACCAAAGCACAGGTCCCATCCTGGTCCATGGATGAGAGTCTGGGTGTGAGAATGATTGCACAGAACTCCCACACAAAGACTAGAGCTTGCTGCCTCTTTATCTGGGCAGCACGTGAGCGAAATGGTTAGCGTAACAGTATTACAGTGCGAGTAGTGGGGGGTTCAATACCATTGCTGTCAGGAAGGAGTCTGTATGTTCTCCCCATGACCCCGAGGGTTCCCTCCCACACTCCAAAGTCAAACTGTTTGGGGTTACTAAGTTGGGAGCATGATATGCTGGCACCAGAGGCGTGTAGAGGCTGGGAGCAGGGTATCAGAGGCTGGAATCTGGGCTGACAGGGTGAGAGAGTTTCGGGTTTGAATCAGCCAGAGGGAGGCAGGGAGGCTGAACATTGACTCCCGCTCAGTCAGCACATTGTCGCACGCACTGGGATGTGCGTGGATATCCACTGCCTGCAGCCAGCATTCCTGCGTGATCAGGAATAATAAAGCCAGCAGCTCACCGACTGACTGCACATCACGGCCTGTTAGGCACGCACTCGGATTAGGCAGATGTGAACTTGGGTGGAAACTGCTGACGCTCTGAATAATGATCCAACACAACACAGGGTAAAATGGTGGCAATTTCAGACCAGTGCCTTCCTTCCTCCTTGCTTCCGATTCTGCTTAACATCGTTGCATGATTTCAGCACTCCCTTAGCAATGGCCCCTCCTTCAGTACCGACCCTCCCACTGAATTAGATGTATTATCACTGAGTTATGACAGAAAGTGTGTCATTTTGCGGCAGCAGTATAGTATACTATTATAAACGACAAAAATAAATAAATAATGCGGAAAAAACCAGAGTGAGGTAGTGTTCATGGACCATTTAGAAATCTGATGGCAGGTGGCAAAAAGCTGTTTCTGAATCGTTGAGTGTGTGTCTTCGGGCTCCTGTACCTCCTCCCGGAGGGTAGCAATGAGAAGAGAGCCTGCCCCAGATGGTGAGGGTCCTTCATGAAGCATGCTACCTTCCTGAGGCATCACCTTTTGAAGACGTCCTCAGAGGTGGGGAGGTTTGTGATGGGACTGGCTGTTTACAACCCCCTGTAGCCTCTTGTGATCCTGTGCATTGGAGCCCCTAGAGCAGACCGTGATGCAACCCCGCCCAAACTCGGATATTCCCTCCCCAAGTCAGATATATTCTCTCTCAGCTCATCCACTCTCTCCCCCTGATTCCCCACCCTCCGGTACCCAGCATAACTCACAGCTTACCAACCAGTGCACGTTTGCAATGCGGAAGAACATTGGAGCACCTGGGGAAGATGTGAAAACTTCATTGTTGTTGTGCGAATGCAGTCACTGGAGAAAATTACTGGTAGATACAAAGCAGCTTCTCTATTCGACAAAACAAGGCTTCATATAGAGAAGCTTTCGGTCGAAAGGTCTGGCTGGCCCAACGTGGGGCTCGATATTTGATGTGCCAAACATCGAAGGACAACTCCATATTTACAATGTACAGACAATGCTTTCTTTGAAACCACATACAACATTCACACCTCCTGATTTACATCCACGCCACAGACATCCAAATGAATTTTGATCAGAAGGCCAGGCAGCGTCTATGGAAAAAAGTACAGTCGCTCCGGGGTCACGCAACTACTTAGCACGTGGGAGTCTCGTTCGTTATCGGAATTAACCAGACAAATAGCTCCATCAACTAAGAACAGCTATGCGCCTCCCACATGCTGAATAGTTGCGCGACCGTTGAACAACTGTGCTTTTTTCCATAGACGCTGTCTGGTCTGCTGAGTTCCTCCAGCAATTTGTGTGTGTTGCTCGGATTTCCAGCATCTGCAGATTTTCTCTTTTTTGAATTTTGATCAGCATTGTCAGGACTGGGGTTCACAGCTTTTGGGAACCCACTGTGCAGAGGTGCACTCCGAATTAAATCCACAACACATACTCAGATGTGAAGACTGGCAGCCAAAGTCAGCTGCTAAATGTGTATGCCCTAAACCCAAAAATCACTCTACCGTTCACCAGAGGGCAGAGTGGACTTCAGACACTGAAGCTTTGTGGCAACAGCACTACCTGCTGCTCTACTGTACCCTACCCTTTGAGATGTACTCAGGCTAACACAGGGGCTTCAGGTTTGCCATCAGCCAGTCAACAGTACTTAGTTACACAGAGAAAGGCCTTTTATCCTCCACAAAACCTGCCTCCTGCAATACCCCTGGGACGATGTCTCATTGGAATCTAACCCTGTTTAATAAATAAAAAAGCTGAATTTACAATCTTTAATCTTTGAACAAACGACAGCCAGTCAGGAGACATGATTCACTTTGGCAGGTCAAACTTGGAGGTAGAGAACAAGGTTAATGGCAGGATCCCTAGCAGTGTGGAGGGACAATCGATCCACGTCCATAGCTCTCTCAAAATTGCCGTGCAAGCTGATTGGGTGGCTAAGAAGATGTATGGTGTGTTGGCCTTCATTAGTCACGAGTTCAAGAGTAGCAAGGTAACGTTGCAGCTCTATAAAACCCCGGTTAGACTACCCTGGAATCATTGTGTTCAGTTCTGGTCTCTTCATTATAGGAGGGATGTGGAAGCTTTAGAGAGGGTGCAAAGGAGATTTACCAGGATGCTGCCTGGATTAGAGAGCCTGTTTTATGAGAAAAGGTTGAGCGAACTAGGGTTTTTCTCTTTGGAGTGAAGGAGGATGAGAAGTGACTTGATAGAGATGTACAAGATGATAAGAGATATTAATAGAATGGATAGGGGGACTTCTCTCCAGAGTGCAAATGGCTAATACAAAGAGGCATAATTTTAAGGTGATTGGAGGAAAGTATAAGAGGGAGGTCAGAAGTGAATATTTTACACACAGAGTGATGGGTGTGTGGAACACCCTGCCAGGACTGGTGGCAGGGGTAGATACGTTAGGGATATTTAAGAGTCTCTTAGGCATATGTATGATAGAACAATGGAGGATTATGTGTGAGGGAAGATTAGATTGATTTTAGAGCAGATTAAAAGGGCCTGGACTGTTCTGTGTTCCGTTTCCTTCCTTGCTGTTCTGGTGGTGTCAGTGTGAAGGAGTTGGTGTGTTCTGGCTTGTGGAAGTACGAGGGGCCCCCAGTGGAACACAGAACTCCGCAGCCTCTGGAATGCAGAAAGCTGCTTGTCTGCGACTCTTTTCAGGATCCTGCAGCAGAATATTAATGCACCGGTCTTAGGGGTGGCGTGGTGGTGTAATGCTTTATGGCACCCACGGACAAGGTTCAATTACATACCGCCAGCGGCCGCCTATAATCAAGTGCTCGCAATACTGCATGACACCGTCTCCAAACAAGAAGCACTCTATCCCAACGTTGAGGACTTCAACCCAGCTTGTTTGAAGAAAACCCTGCCCAATTACCATCAACATGTAACGTGTAACACCAGAGGTCCCAGCACACCAGATCCCCGCTATAAGGAATGCCTACCGTTCCGTGCCCAGACCGCATTACAGTAAATCAGATCACTTGGCTGTTTTTCTCCTTCCTGCATACAGGCAGAGGCTTAAGAAAAAGCTCCAGGGATTAGGACAACAAAGAGGAGGGCAGAGGAGGCAGAGGAGCGGTTATGGGATGCCTTCGAGTCAGTGGACTGGGCTGTGCTCAAGTATCATCTGTGGATCTGAATGAATGCACTATGGTTGGAATTGACTTCAGTAAGACAGCTGTAGATGAGTGTGTACTCACAAAATCATTCAGCGTCTTCCCCAGTCAGAAGCCCTAGAGCAGGGGTCCAGATCCACGGACCTCTTGCTTAATGGTATTGGACCACGGCATAAAAAAGGTTGGGAACCCTGCCTGATGAACCAGGAGATGCGCAATCCGCTGAGGGACAGATGAGAGGCATTCAAGTCTGCTGACCAAGAAAGCGATGAGGTCCAGGTGCAGTCTCCAGAAAGCCATCTCACAGGTGAATTGGCAATTCCCGACCAAACTTAAGTCAACAAGGGATGCTGGACAGTTGTGGCAGGCCTTGAATATTATCACCTATTAAAAGTTACATCAAGCAACATAGGGGACGGCAGGGTGAGCTCATTGCCTTTTGTGCTCACTTTGACCATTAAACCTAGACACCTAGACACCTAGAGAGCTGGTGCAGTGATAACAACTTGATGCTTAATGTCACCAAAACCAAGGAGATGATCGTCGATTTCAGACGGTGTCAGCCTGAGTACACACCCCTCAGCATCAGCAGCTCCACAGTGGAGAGAGTGGAAAACATCAAGTTCCTTGGGGTGCAGATCTCGGACAATCTCACCTGGTCCAGGAACACCACAGGGATTGTGAAACGGGCCCAGCAGAGATTGCACTTTCTGAGGAAGCTTAAACAAGCATCACTCTCCACTAACATCTTAACTACATTCTACAGAGGCGTGGTTGAGAGTGTGCTGACCTTTTGCATCACAACCTGGTACTCCAGCTGCAGTGCTGTAGACAAAAAAGCCTTACAGAGGATGGTTAGGGGAGCAGAGAAGGTTATTGGGGTCTCCCTACCTTCTGTCCAAGACCTCTTTCAGAGTCGATGCCTCCAGAAGACACGGTACATCATTAAAGACCCCTCACACCCTCTCCATGAACTGTTTGTTCTTCTGCCATCAGGCAAACGTTACAGGAGCATCAAAACTAAAACCACAAGGCTACTAAACAGCTTCCTCCCACAGGCAGTCAGACTGCTAAATAGCTGCTCTACCTGACTCTGCTTTGGACACTTTTAACTTGCACTGGACACTTATAACTTGATTTTAACTGACATGTGGCTGTTGTGTTTTACTATTTATTGTTATGTTTATTATTTAGTGTTGCATTTGTTATGTTATGATTGCACTGCCCCTGAGGAACGCTGTCTCATTCTGCCCTGCAGAGCTGATGTACGGTTATAATGACAATAAAGTTTTTGGAATCTTTGAATCTTGAACCGAAGTGAGGAACCATCACAAACTCCCATTTCCCCGATGATCCTATGATCTCAGTATCTGAAGCTGATGTGCAAGAGGCCTTCAGGAGGGTGAACCCACGAAAAGCCTCTGGACCAGAGGAGGTACCTGGCCAAGTCCTAAAGACCTGTGCTGATCAACTGGCTGGATGTTCACTGAGATCTTTAACCTCTCGCTTCGGCAGTCTGTGGTGCCCACCTGCTATTATACTGGTGCCCAAGAAGAGCGTGGTAACCTGCCTCAATGCCTATCGCACAGTAGCACTTACATCCGCTGTGATGAAGTCCTTTGACAGGTTGGTGGTGAAACACATCAGCTCCCGCCTGAGAAGTGACTTAAATCCACTCCAGTTTGCCTACCGAAGCAACAGGTCCACAGCAGATACCACCTGCTTGGCTCTTCACTCAACTCTGGAACATCTAGACAGCAAAGGATGCTCTCTATCGACCACAGCTTGGTATTCAATACCATCATCCCCTCAAAACTAATCAATAAGCTCCACGACCTGGGCCTCAATACTTCCTGGTGCAATTGGATCCTGGATTTCCTCACCTGCAGACAGCAGTCAGTTTGGATTGGGGTCTGCAGCACCTCCTCCATGATCTCCATCAGCACAGGTGCACCACCAGCCTGTGTGCCTAGCCCCCTGCTCTACTCGCTTTACACTTATAACCATGTGGCTAAGCACAGCTCCTATGCCACATTCATGTCTGCTGATGACACCACTCTCATACGCCCAAATCAAAGTTGGTGATGAGTGGTATCATAACAATAACCTCTTATTCAAATGACCTGACTTGGTCCAACCAAGCAGAGTTCACTGCCAGGAAGGCCCACTAGCACCTTTACTTCCTGAGAGAACTAAAGAAATTTGGCCTGTCTTTTATAGATGCACCGTAGAAAGCATTCTTCTAGGGTGTATCACAACCTGGTATGGAAGTTGTCCTGTCCAAGACCGAAAGAAGTTGCAGAAGATCGTGAACACGGCGCAGCACATCACACAAACCAATCTTCCATCCTTGGACTCACTTTACAGCGCACGCTGTCGGAGCAGTGCTGCCAGGATAATCAAGGACACGACCCACCCAGCCAACACACTTTTCGCCCCTCTTCCCTCCGGGAGAAGGCTCAGGAGCTTGAAGACTCGTACAGCCAGATTTGGGAACAGCTTCTTTCCAACTGTGATAAGACTGCTGAAGGGATCCTGACCCGGATCTTGGCCGTACCCTCCAAATATCCAGACCTGCTTCTCGTTTTTTTTGCACTACCTTACTTTCCATTTTTCTATTTTTATTTATGATTTATAATTTAAATTTTTAATATTTACTAATTTTTAATATTTAGTATTTGTAATCCAGGGAGCAGGAAGCGCAGAATCAAATATCGCTGTGATGATTGTACGTTCTAGTACCAATTGTTTGGCGACAATAAAGTATAAAGTAAAGTAAGTATAAGACCAAGGAGCAGATTGTCGACTTCAGAGGTCCATGAGCCATTCCTCATCGGAGGGTCAGAGGTGGAGAGGGTTAGCAACTTTCAATTCCGAGGTGTTAAAATTTCAGAGGACCCAGCGAAGAAAGCATGGCAGTGTCTCGACTTCCCCAGGAGTTTGTGAAGATTCAGCAGGACATGCAAAACTTTGACAAACTTCCGTAGATGTGTAATGGAGACCGGCTGCATCACAGCCTGGTATGGAAACACCAATGCCCTTGAATGGAAAATCCTACAAAAAGTAGTGGATACGGCCCAGTCCATCACAGGTAAAGCCCTCCCCACCATTGAGCACATCTACATGAAACGCTGTCACAGGAAAGCAGCCTCCATCATCAGGGATCCCCACTACCCAGGACATGCTCTTTTCTCGCTGCTGCCATCAGGAAGAAGGTACAGGAGTCTCAGAACTCACAACACCAGGTTCAGGAACAGTTATTACCCTACAACCATCAGGTCCCACACCACCAGGTTCAGGAACAGTTATTACCCCTCAACCATCAGGTCCCACACCACCAGGTTCAGGAACAGTTATTACCCCTCAACCATCAGGTCCCACACCACCAGGTTCAGGAACAGTTATTACCCCTCAACCATCAGGTCCCACACCACCAGGTTCAGGAACAGTTATCACCCTTCAACCATCAGGTCCCACACCACCAGGTTCAGGAACAGTTATTACCCTTCAACCATCAGGCTCTTGAACTAAAGGAGATAACTTCATTTAAGTTCACTTGCACCTTCATTCAAGTGTTCCCACAACCAATGGATGCACTTTCAAGGACTCTTTATCTCATGTTCTCAATATTTAATGTTTATTTATTATTTTTTTTCTTTTGTGTTTGCAGTTTATTGTCTTTTGCACACTGGTTGTCCACCCTGTTGGTGCGGTCTTTCACTGATTATATTTTGGTTATTGGGTTTGCTGAGTATGCCCGCAAGAAAATGAATCTCAGGGTTGTATATAGTGACATATATGTACTTTGATAATAAACTTACTTTGAACTTTGAACGAGAGTTTCTGCAAATGCTGGAAATCCAGAGCAACACACTCAAACTCACACACACACACACACACACACACGCTCACACTCACACACACACGTAAAGTGCTGGTCAGGCA
Organism: Mobula birostris; assembly: GCF_030028105.1. Taxonomy (NCBI): domain Eukaryota; kingdom Metazoa; phylum Chordata; class Chondrichthyes; order Myliobatiformes; family Myliobatidae; genus Mobula; species Mobula birostris. The sequence goes on along the minus strand of NC_092383.1, from coordinate 2,964,896 downwards.
GCATCTTTGGAGAGGGATAAACCGTCGATGTTTTGGGCGGAGATCCTTCAACAGGACTGGAAGGGAGCTGCTTGACCTGCTGAGTTCCGGCAGCATGTTATGTGTGTTACACATATGTGCCTTTCCTCATTAAAGCATGAGGTCAGGTCACATAGATTTGCACACCTCTCTGAGGTTTGGGAAAAGAACAGACAGCAGGATAAATCAGAGAGATTTCCAAAGAGCTAACAGAGACACAATCATCTGTATGGTCCAGAAATCTTTGCCGCTTTCTGGCTGAAAGCAGCTGTCAGTGCAGTGCAGGGTGGGGAGGTCGCCCTGGTGTTCATTGGGGCTGGGGTGTTCGGGTCAAGTGGGAGGTGATGTTGGGATGAGGTGGTGGCTTGAGCAGGGAGGGGAGAGAGTGGGGGCAGGGTGTACTGGAGAGAAGGCTATGAATTCCAGGCTGTGAACAGTGATCCCACAGTGAAAACCTTTTGTCCAAATGTGCTGAATAATCAGAGGCTAAAAGAATGGATGGATTGCAACCATCAAAACTGCAAGTCTGACAGTAGACGGGACAGACCAGTTGTTGTTTTAGAACGTGGGAGAGGGAGGCAGTAATGACAACACTGGCGAAAGCTGATTTAGTTCCTTGGCCTGAAGGGATGTGTGCAAACGTTCATTATCAGTCTCCTACACATCATCCCCCCCACTCCCCCCAGCACCACCCGGGGGGGGTGCCTGTCCCTCCATACTCACCCAACTCTGTCTCACCCAGCACACTCACTGCAGGCTGGCTCACAGTGTAAAGATCACAACCTGCAGCTGGGGTGTCTAAGCAGCTGCCCCATGAGCTCCTCTCCCACCCAGCCCAGGCACCCTCACCCCAGTACGGTCACACAGCACTGGATCGGCCCTATTCTGTCAGAAGACTCTGCCGTACAGCGTCCTGGTTAATACAAAATTCACCAGGAAACAGGCCGTTTGCTGCTTGTGGGATCTTTCTCCACTCATGTTGGCCGCTGAACTTTAGGTATTTGCCCACTGGCCTCCTATACTAGTCACAATTTATCTTTAATTAATTAATTTTACATATCACATGTACATTGAAACATCCAAACATAAATGAAATGAGTCATTTGCGTCAACAACCAACACAGTCCGAGGATGTGCTGGGGGCAGCCCACAAGTGTTGTCATAATCCCACTTCCAACATAATGCTCACAATATACTAACCCTAATCGGTACGTCTTTGGACTGTGGGAGGAAACTGGAGCACCTGGAGGAAACCTAAGCGGTCACAGTGAGAACGTACAAACTCCTCAGAGGTAGTGGCAGAATCGAACATGGATTGCCAGTGATGTAAAGTGTTATGCCAACTGCTACACCACCTGTGTAAAACAGAGATACCCCTTGCACATCTGTTCTGGTATACACATACCCTGTGCACATCTGTTCTGGTACACACGTTCCACCCCAGTGCCCTAACGCTATGCTACTGTGCAATCCTCTCAACATCATCATATTTGGTTGCCCTGCTATAGGAGATGTGTGGTGAGGTGGAGATACGTCTCTACCAAAGGAGGTGTAAGGAATTCTTCCCTCTGCTAGCCTGCAGGTCAACCTTGGGCAGGGTGTAGCATCCGCTTAGCCCCTGATCGGGGTCGCATGAAGCCGTGGGAGCAGCTGGTGCATATCACAAGTCCTGGTTATGTGACCACTGACGCCAGGCAGACAACCTCTGAGGAGTAGCTGGGGTCACCCGTCTTGTAAAGACACTGCCCAGAAGAAAGCAATGGCAAACCACTTCTGTAGAAAAATTTGGCAAGAGCAACCATGGTCAAAGACCATGATCAGCCCACATCATATGACACGGCACACGATGATGACATCATGCAATATGGCACATGATGATGTTAGAGGAGAGATGCTATACTGTAAACTGGAAAGTGCAGAAACGATTCATAAACATGCTGCCAGGACTGAGGGAGGGAGTTATAGGGAGAGGTTGGATCAGCCAGGAAAATTTATTCCTTAGAAGATAGGAAAAGGAGAGATGATTTTATAGAGGTATATAAAATCATGAGGGACATAGACAGGGGTCCTTTTCTCACTGTTACCATCAGGATGGAGGTACAGAAACCTGAAGACACACACTCAACAATTCAGAAACAGCTTCTTCACTTCCACCATCAGATTTCTGAATGGACATTGAACCCATGAACACTACCTCACTCAACACACATAAAAAATGCTGGTGAACGCAGCAGGCCAGGCAGCATCTACAGGAAGATGTAGAGTCGACGTTTTGGGCCAAGACCCTTCGTCAGGACATCAACCGTCTCAACTTCACCACACCTTGTTCCCATTCCAACCTCACTCCTTCCGAACGCTCTGCTCTCCACTCCCTCTGCACTAATCCTAACCTTACTATAAAACCCGCCGATAAGGGGGGTGCTGCTGTAGTCTGGGGTACTGACCTCTCCTTGCCGAGGCAGAGCAACAACTTGCAGATACCTCCTCTTATTTACCCCTCGATCATGACCCCACTAAGGAGCACCAGGCCACTGTCTCCCACACCATCACCGACTTTATCTGCTCAGGGGATCTCCCATCCAATGCTACCAACCTTATAGTTCCCACACCCCGCACTTCCTATCTCCTACCCAAGATCCACAAACCTGCCTGTCCAGGTAGACCCATTGTCTTAGCTTGCTCCTGCCCCACTGAACTCATTTCTGCATACCTTGACACTGTTTTATCCCCCCTTATTCAATCCCTTCCTATCCATGTTCGTGACACTTCTCACGCTCTGAATTTTTTGAATGATTTTAAGTTCCCTGGCCCCCACCGCTTTATTTTCACCATTATTTGAGTCCTGACGAAGGGTCTGGACCTGAAATGTCGACTGTACCTCTTCCTATAGATGCTGCCTAGCCTGCTGTGTTCACCAGCAATTTTTGTGCGTGTTTCTTGAATTTCCAGCATCTGCAGATTTCCTCGTGTTAACACTACCTCACTACTCTTTAAAATTTCTCTTTTTGCATTACTTATTTAATTTAACTTTATATATACATTTACTGTAATTTGTCGTTTTTAATATGTATTGCACCGTACTGCTGCTGCAAAACAACAAATTTCATGACATAGGCTGGAGATATTAAACCTGATTTTAATTCTTTTTTCCCCAGGGTTGGGGAATCGAGGATGAAAGGACAGAGGTTTAAGGTGAGGGAGGACAGGTTTAATAAGAACTTGAGGGGCAACATTTTTACACAAAAGGGTGGTGCGAATGTTGAACGTGCTGCCGGTACAAAACCAGCTTTTAAAAGACAAAGCAACACACAGAAAATGCTGGAGGAACTCAACATCTTTGGAAAAGAGTGAACAGTCGACGTTTCAGGCCGAGACCCTTCATCAGGACTGGGAAGGAAGGGGAGAAGTCAGACCAAGAAGGTGGGGGGAGGGGAGGGAGGGTGGTAGGTGAAACTGGGAGAGGGGAGAGGGCAAGGTGAGGAGCTGGGAAGTATATTGTTGAAAGAGATACAGAGCTGGAGAAGGGGAGTCTGACAGGAAAGGGTAGAAGACCATGGAAGAAAGGGAAGGGGAGGAGCACCAGAGGGAGATGATAGGCAGGTAAGGAGAGAAGGTGTGAGCGGGAAAAGGGGATGGGGAATGGTGAAGGACAGGAGGGCGCAGGCCATTACTGGAAGTCCAAGAAATCAACGCTCATGCCATCAGGCCTGGAGGCTACCCAGACGGAATATACGGTGATGGTCCTCCAAACTGAGCGTGACCTCATCCTGGCAGTAGAGGAGGCCATGGATAGATGGGAATGGGAAGTAGGATTGGAATGGGTAGATATCAGATTGGATGGGTACTTGGATTGGAGAGTTTTAGAAGGTTATGAGCCAAATACTGGTTTGAATGGGGCATCTCGGCCAGCATGTTTCAGAAGGACTGAAAGGCCTGTTTCTGGGCTGTATAATTGTAAACCCTAAACCACTGCCCCCACCCTGCCACCCACCCATACCGGGGCCCAGTCTGATGCCCAGAGGGAGGCCGTGTTAAACCAGGGTGTGCGGTCTTGCTGTGCTCACATGGTCTGCAACAGAAACCAGCGAGACTGGAGGCTACAGGGTTGTGAGTCACAATGAGCGCGGCTGGGTGCTTTAATGAGGCAGAGGCAGTCAAATCGTCTCATTCAGAAAACATCTGCCTCGAGCAAAGCTGTCCCGGCTGGGACCTCACCTCCCTAACCGTCCTGTGACAGTGACTGGGGCAGGGTTTTCTTCTCTTCTTTCTATCTTTCACTCTCTTCCTCTTCCTCCCCCTCCCGTCCGCTCCTGGCCACAGGCGCACAGCTCATAGAGTTGAACGTTATACTCTGGGTGGGAGGGTGGGGGGACACACGCAACAACATCTATAGCGAGGAGGGTGGGGCACCACAGTGAGCCCTGAGTCAGCACCCAGTGACTGTGGGGAGGGGAATGCGTCTTTTCAATCCAGAGGCAGGGGTTGGGAATGAGGGAGTGTGTACCTGAGGGGTGGGGAAGTGTAGCCCTCCAGTTTGATGTGTGTGTGTGTGTGTGTGTGTGTGTGCATGTGTGTGTGTGTCAGCGTGTGTGTGTGTGTGTGTATGTATGTGTGCGTGCGTGTGTCAGTGTGTCCATGTGTGTGTGTATGTGTGTGTGCGCGCGAGCGCGCGCGTATCAGTATGTGTGTGTGTCTGTCTGTCTGTCTGTGTGTCAGTGTGTGTATGTGTGTGTGTCAGTGTGTGTATGTGTGTCTGTGTGTGTATGTGTCAGTGTGTGTCAGTGTGTGTGTGTGTATGTGTCAGTGTGTGTGTGTCTGTGTGTATGTGTGTGTGTGTATGTATGTGTCAGTGTGTGTGTCTGTGTGTGCATGTGTCAGTGTGTGTGTGTCTGTGTGTATGTGTGTCTGTGTGTGTATGTGTTAGTGTCTGTGTGTCAGTGTGTGTGTGTCTGTGTGTGCGTGTATGTGTCAGTGTGTGTGTCTGTGTGTATGTGTGTATGTGTGTGTGTCTGTGTGTATGTGTGTGTCTGTGAGTGTGTATGTGTGTGTGTCTGTGTGTATGTGTGTGTCTGTGAGTGTGTGTGTATGTGTCAGTGTGTGTGTCTGTGTGTATGTGTGTCTGTGTGTGTGTATGTGTCAGTGTGTGTGTGTCAGTGTGTGTCTGTGTATGTGTCAGTGTGTGTGTGTGTCTGTGTGTGTGTGTCTGTGTGTATGTGTGTCTGTGTGTGTATGTGTCAGTGTGTGTGTGTCAGTGTGTGTGTGTGTGTCTGTGTGTGGATGTGTCAGTGTGTGGGGAGCTGGAATCAGTTCTTCCCACTAAAGTTGTGGGAAGTGGAGGTTAACCAGGCCGAGACTTTGGACACAACCTCCTTGCTTTTTGCATTGTTTAGTTTGCAGTGATTTTTATGAATTTTACACTGACTGCTGCCACAGATTTCACGTCATCCAAGTCAGTGCCAATAAACCTGATTCTGAGTTTGAGTATTTGCCCGGTTAAGCTCAAGAGGCGTGTTATGTATGAGTGATGACACCTCACCTTCCCAGCCCCAGTCACTCTGCACACCATGCCTACTCTCTCCAAACGGGACCATCTCCCTCAAAGTTTACAGTAAATTTGTTATCAAAGTACAGCACATTCATGTCACCTGAGATTCATTTCCTTGCGGGCCTTCACAGTAAACAGAATCAATGAAATACCGCACCCAACAGCATGGACAGACAACCAGCGTCCAACAGACAACAAACTGTGTAAATATGAAAGAGAAAAATAAATAAACAAACAAACAAATTAAATAAATAATAAATATGGAGAAAATGAGAAGCACGGTCCTTGACAGTGAGTCCACAGCTGGGAACAGTTCAGAGTTGGGGTGAATGAAGTTGCTCACACTGGTTCAGGAGCCTGATGGTTGAGATGTAATAACTGTTCCTGAACCTGGTGGTGTGGGACCTGATGGTTGTAGGGTAATAACTGTTCCTGAACCTGTTGGTGTGGGACCTGATGGTTGAGATGTAATAACTGTTCCTGAACCTGGTGGTGTGGGACCTGATGGTTGAGGGGTAATAACTGTTCCTGAACCTGGTGGTGTGGGACCTGATGGTTGAGGGGTAATAACTGTTCCTGAACCTGGTGGTGTGGGACCTGATGGTTGAGATGTAATAACTGTTCCTGAACCTGGTGGTGTGGGACCTGATGGTTGTAGGGTAATAACTGTTCCTGAACCTGTTGGTGTGGGACCTGATGGTTGAGATGTAATAACTGTTCCTGAACCTGGTGGTGTGGGACCTGATGGTTGTAGGGTAATAACTGTTCCTGAACCTGTTGGTGTGGGACTTGATGGTTGAAGGGTAATAACTGTTCCTGAGCCTGGTGGTGTGGGACCTGATGGTTGTAGGATAATAACTGTTCCTGAACCTGGTGGTGTGGGACCTGATGGTTGAGGGGTAATAACTGTTCCTGAACCTGGTGGTGTGGGACCTGATGGTTGAGGGGTAATAACTGTTCCTGAACCTGGCGGTGTGGGACCTGAAGGTTGAGGGGTAATAACTGTTCCTGAATCTGGTGGTGTGGGACCTGATGGTTGAGGTGTAATAACTGTTCCTGAACCTGGTGGTGTGGGACCTGATGGTTGAGGGGTAATAACTGTTCCTGAACCTGGTGGTGTGGGACCTGATGGTTGTAGGGTAATAACTGTTCCTGAACCTGGTGGTGTGGGACCTGATGGTTGTAGGGTAATAACTGTTCCTGAACCTGGTGGTGTGGGACCTGATGGTTGAGGTGTAATAACTGTTCCTGAACCTGGTGGTATGGGACCTGATGGTTGAGGGGTAATAACTGTTCCTGAACCTGGTGGTGTGGGACCCAATGGTTATAGGGTAATAACTGTTCCTGAACCTGGTGGTGTGGGATCTGATGGTTGAGGTGTAATGACTGTTCCTGAACCTGGTGGTGTGGGACCTGATGGTTGTAGGGTAATAACTGTTCCTGAACCTGGTGGTGTGGGACCTGATGGTTGAGGTGTAATGACTGTTCCTGAACCTGGTGGTGTGGGACCTGATGGTTGTAGGGTAATAACTGTTCCTGAACCTGTTGGTGTGGGACCTGATGATTGAGATGTAATAACTGTTCCTGAACCTGGTGGTGTGGGACCTGATGGTTGTAGGGTAATAACTGTTCCTGAACCTGTTGGTGTGGGACCTGATAGTTGAGGGGTAATAACTGTTCCTGAACCTGGTGGTGTGGGACCTGATGGTTGAGGGGTAATAACTGTTCCTGAACCTGGTGGTGTGGGGCCTGATGGTTGAGGGGTAATAACTGTACCTGAACCTGGTGGTGTGGGACCTGATGGTTGAGGGGTAATAACTGTTCCTGAATCTGGCGGTGTGGGACCTGATGGTTGAGGGGTAATAACTGTTCCTGAACCTGGTGGTGTGGGACCTGATGGTTGAGGGGTAATAACTGTTCCTGAACCTGGCGGTGTGGGGTCTGATGGTTGAGGGGTAATAACTGTTCCTGAATCTGGTGGTGTGGGACCTGATGGTTGAGGTGTAATAACTGTTCCTGAACCTGGTGGTGTGGGACCTGATGGTTGAGGGGTAATAACTGTTCCTGAACCTGGTGGTGTGGGACCTGATGGTTGTAGGGTAATAACTGTTCCTGAACATGGTGGTGCGGGACCTGATGGTTGTAGGGTAATAACTGTTTCTGAACCTGGTGGTATGGGACCTGATGGTTGAGGGGTAATAACTGTTCCTGAACCTGGTGGTGTGGGACCTAATGGTTATAGGGTAAAAACTGTTCCTGAACCTGGTGGTGTGGGACCTGATGGTTGAGGTGTAATGACTGTTCCTGAACCTGGTGGTGTGGGACCTGATGGTTGTAGGGTAATAACTGTTCCTGAACCTGTTGGTGTGGGACCTGATGGTTGAGATGTAATAACTGTTCCTGAACCTGGTGGTGTGGGACCTGATGGTTGTAGGGTAATAACTGTTCCTGAACCTGTTGGTGTGGGACCTGATAGTTGAGGGGTAATAACTGTTCCTGAACCTGGTGGTGTGGGACCTGATGGTTGAGGGGTAATAACTGTTCCTGAGCCTGGTGGTGTGGGACCTGATGGTTGTAGGATAATAACTGTTCCTGAACCTGGTGGTGTGGGACCTGATGGTTGAGGTGTAATGACTGTTCCTGAACCTGGTGGTGTGGGACCTGATGGTTGTAGGGTAATAACTGTTCCTGAACCTGGTGGTGTGGGACCTGATGGTTGAGGGGTAATAACTGTTCCTGAACCTGGTGGTGTGGGACCTGATGGTTGAGGGGTAATAACTGTTCCTGAACCTGGCGGTGTGGGGTCTGATGGTTGAGGGGTAATAACTGTTCCTGAATCTGGTGGTGTGGGACCTGATGGTTGAGGTGTAATAACTGTTCCTGAACCTGGTGGTGTGGGACCTGATGGTTGAGGGGTAATAACTGTTCCTGAACCTGGTGGTGTGGGACCTGATGGTTGTAGGGTAATAACTGTTCCTGAACCTGGTGGTGCGGGACCTGATGGTTGTAGGGTAATAACTGTTTCTGAACCTGGTGGTATGGGACCTGATGGTTGAGGGGTAATAACTGTTCCTGAACCTGGTGGTGTGGGACCTAATGGTTATAGGGTAAAAACTGTTCCTGAACCTGGTGGTGTGGGACCTGATGGTTGAGGTGTAATGACTGTTCCTGAACCTGGTGGTGTGGGACCTGATGGTTGTAGGGTAATAACTGTTCCTGAACCTGTTGGTGTGGGACCTGATGGTTGAGATGTAATAACTGTTCCTGAACCTGGTGGTGTGGGACCTGATGGTTGTAGGGTAATAACTGTTCCTGAACCTGTTGGTGTGGGACCTGATAGTTGAGGGGTAATAACTGTTCCTGAACCTGGTGGTGTGGGACCTGATGGTTGAGGGGTAATAACTGTTCCTGAGCCTGGTGGTGTGGGACCTGATGGTTGTAGGATAATAACTGTTCCTGAACCTGGTGGTGTGGGACCTGATGGTTGAGGTGTAATGACTGTTCCTGAACCTGGTGGTGTGGGACCTGATGGTTGTAGGGTAATAACTGTTCCTGAACCTGGTGGTGTGGGACCTGATGGTTGAGGGGTAATAACTGTTCCTGAACCTGGTGGTGTGGGACCTGATGGTTGTAGGGTAATAACTGTTCCTGAACCTGGTGGTGTGGGACCTGATGGTTGTAGGGTAATAACTGTTCCTGAACCTGGTGGTGTGGGACCTGATGGTTGAGGTGTAATGACTGTTCCTGAACCTGGTGGTGTGGGACCTGATGGTTGTAGGGTAATAACTGTTCCTGAACCTGTTGGTGTGGGACCTGATGGTTGAGATGTAATAACTGTTCCTGAACCTGGTGGTGTGGGACCTGATGGTTGTAGGGTAATAACTGTTCCTGAACCTGTTGGTGTGGGACCTGATAGTTGAGGGGTAATAACTGTTCCTGAACCTGGTGGTGTGGGACCTGATGGTTGAGGGGTAATAACTGTTCCTGACCCTGGTGGTGTGGGACCTGATGGTTGTAGGATAATAACTGTTCCTGAACCTGGTGGTGTGGGACCTGATGGTTGAGGTGTAATGACTGTTCCTGAACCTGGTGGTGTGGGACCTGATGGTTGTAGGGTAATAACTGTTCCTGAACCTGGTGGTGTGGGACCTGATGGTTGAGGGGTAATAACTGTTCCTGAACCTGGTGGTGTGGGACCTGATGGTTGTAGGGTAATAACTGCTCCTGAACCTGGTGGTGTGGGACCTGATGGTTGTAGGGTAATAACTGTTCCTGAACCTGGTGGTGTGGGACCTGATGGTTGAGGTGTAATAACTGTTCCTGAACCTGGTGGTATGGGACCTAATGGTTGAGGGGTAATAACTGTTCCTGAACCTGGTGGTGTGGGACCTAATGGTTATAGGGTAATAACTGTTCCTGAACCTGGTGGTGTGGGACCTGATGGTTGAGGTGTAATGACTGTTCCTGAACCTGGTGGTGTGGGACCTGATGGTTGTAGGGTAATAACTGTTCCTGAACCTGGTGGTGTGGGACCTGATGGTTGAGGGGTAATAACTGTTCCTGAACCTGGTGGTGTGGGACCTGATGGTTGAGGGGTAATAACTGTTCCTGAACCTGGTGGTGTGGGACCTGATGGTTGTAGGGTAATAACTGTTCCTTAACCTGGTGGTGTGGGACCTGATGGTTGAGGGGTAATAACTGATCCTGAACCTGGTGGTGTGGGACCTGATGGTTGTAGGGTAATAACTGTTCCTGAACCTGGTGGTGTGGGACCTGATAGTTGAGGGGTAATAACTGTTCCTGAATCTGGTGGTGTGGGACCTGATGGTTGAGGGGTAATAACTGTTCCTGAACCTGGTGGTGTGGGGCCTGATGGTTGAGGGGTAATAACTGTTCCTGAACCTGGCGGTGTGGGGCCTGATGGTTGAGGGGTAATAACTGTTCCTGAATCTGGTGGTGTGGGACCTGATGGTTGAGGTGTAATAACTGTTCCTGAACCTGGTGGTGTGGGACCTGATGGTTGAGGGGTAATAACTGTTCCTGAACCTGGTGGTGTGGGACCTGATGGTTGTAGGGTAATAACTGTTCCTGAACCTGGTGGTGTGGGACCTGATGGTTGAGGTGTAATAACTGTTTCTGAACCTGGTGGTATGGGACCTGATGGTTGAGGGGTAATAACTGTTCCTGAACCTGGTGGTGTGGGACCTAATGGTTATAGGGTAAAAACTGTTCCTGAACCTGGTGGTGTGGGACCTGATGGTTGAGGTGTAATGACTGTTCCTGAACCTGGTGGTGTGGGACCTGATGGTTGTAGGGTAATAACTGTTCCTGAACCTGGTGGTGTGGGACCTGATGGTTGAGGGGTAATAACTGTTCCTGAACCTGGTGGTGTGGGACCTGATGGTTGAGGGGTAATAACTGTTCCTGAACCTGGTGGTGTGGGACCTGATGGTTGTAGGGTAATAACTGTTCCTTAACCTGGTGGTGTGGGACCTGATGGTTGAGGGGTAATAACTGATCCTGAACCTGGTGGTGTGGGACCTGATGGTTGTAGGGTAATAACTGTTCCTGAACCTGGTGGTGTGGGACCTGATAGTTGAGGGGTAATAACTGTTCCTGAATCTGGTGGTGTGGGACCTGATGGTTGAGGGGTAATAACTGTTCCTGAACCTGGTGGTGTGGGGCCTGATGGTTGAGGGGTAATAACTGTTCCTGAACCTGGCGGTGTGGGGCCTGATGGTTGAGGGGTAATAACTGTTCCTGAATCTGGTGGTGTGGGACCTGATGGTTGAGGTGTAATAACTGTTCCTGAACCTGGTGGTGTGGGACCTGATGGTTGAGGGGTAATAACTGTTCCTGAACCTGGTGATGTGGGACCTGATGGTTGTAGGGTAATAACTGTTCCTGAACCTGGTGGTGCGGGACCTGATGGTTGTAGGGTAATAACTGTTCCTGAACCTGGTGGTGTGGGACCTGATGGTTGAGGGGTAATAACTGTTCCTGAACCTGGTGGTATGGGACCTGATGGTTGAGGGGTAATAACTGTTCCTGAATCTGGTGGTGTGGGACCTGATGGTTGAGGTGTAATAACTGTTCCTGAACCTGGTGGTGTGGGACCTGATGGTTGAGGGGTAATAACTGTTCCTGAACCTGGTGATGTGGGACCTGATGGTTGTAGGGTAATAACTGTTCCTGAACCTGGTGGTGCGGGACCTGATGGTTGTAGGGTAATAACTGTTCCTGAACCTGGTGGTGTGGGACCTGATGGTTGAGGGGTAATAAATGTTCCTGAACCTGGTGGTGTGGGACCTGATGGTTGAGGTGTAATGACTGTTCCTGAACCTGGTGGTGTGGGACCTGATGGTTGAGGTGTAATGACTGTTCCTGAACCTGGTGGTGTGAGTCCTGGGACCCCTGGACCTTCTTCCTGGCGGCAGCAGCCAGATGAGAGCATGCCCGTGTGAATATGGTAGTGGTGGGGAGGGTTTTACCTGTGATGGACTGGGCTGTATCCACTGCTTTTTGTAGGATTTTCTGTTCAAGGGCGTTGGTATGTCCATACCAGACTGTGATGCCATGTCATCAAGATCTCAGTTAGATCATCAGTCTTGCCATCCCCACTTCATATACACAGTTCCACGCTCCGTCAGTGCGGCACCCTACCCCCGATGGTGCAGCACCCTTGCAGCATTGCCCCACCCACACCTTGTGCTCAAGCTCCTAGGGGTGGATGTTGAAGCTACAGCGAAGGTCTAACCAACTCCAGCACACCCCTCCCCAAGACCCTGCACAGCACCCCCAAAACCCTACACACCACCCCAGTGTCCCCCAAAACCCTACACACCACCCCAGTGCCCCCAAAACCATACGCACCACCCCAGCTTCCCCCAAACCCCACACACCAACCCAGTGTCCTCAAAACCCTACACACCACCCCAGCTTCCCCCAAACCCTACACACCACCACAGTGCCCCCAAAACCCTACACCCCACCTCAGTGTCCCCAAAACCCTACACACCACCAGTGTCCCCAAAACCCTACACACCACCCCAGTGTCCCCCAAAATCCTGCACACCACCTCAGTGCCCACAAAACCCTACACACCACCCCAGTGCCCCACAAAAACCTGCACACCACCCCAGCGCCCACAAAACCCTACACACCACCCCAGTGCCCCACAAAACCCTACACACCACCCCAGTGTCCCCAAAACCCTACACACCACCCCAGTGCCCCACAAAAACCTGCACACCACCCCAGCGCCCACAAAACCCTACACACCACCCCAGTGCCCCACAAAACCCTAAACACCACCCCAGTGTCCCCAAAACCCTACACACCACCCCAGCGTCCCCCAAAATCCTACACACCATCCCAGCGCCCACAAAACCCTACACACCACCCCAGTGTCCCCAAAACCCTAGACACCACCCCAGTGTCCCCCAAAACCCTACACACCACCCCAGTGTCCCCAAAACCCTACACACCACCCCAGCGTCCCCCAAAATCCTACACACCACCCCAGCGCCCACAAAACCCTACACACCACCCCAGTGTCCCCAAAACCCTAGACACCACCCCAGTGTCCCCCAAAACCCTACACACCACCCCAGTGTCCCCAAAACCCTACACACCACCCCGGCTTCCCCAAACCCTACAACCACCCCAGTTTCCCCTTCTCCTCCCAAACCAACTGACCCTCCACTAACCTCTCCTCCAGCCTCAGGACCATTTCGTCCCTCGCAAGCTGATCTGGGCGGGGCGCCGGCTCACATCAATCACGGCGCGTTTCAGCCAATGGGGAGGCAGGGCGGGGCGCCGGCTCACATCAATCGCGGCGGGGGGCAGCCAATGGGCAGGCAGGGCGGGGCCGGGGCTTGGTGCTTGTCAATGGGACGGTCCCGTAGCCGGAGCCTTTAGTCGCAGTTAGAGTACAGCTCGTCTCAGTCATCGGCGCGGAGCGCACAGCGAGCCCTCGGCACCCTGCCCTCGCCGTCCGGCGGCGGAGAAGACATCGCGGCTTAGACTGTGTCACCCACATCACCTTATCACTTTTCCAGCCAACTTCTCAGCCATGTGTTGGACGGAGAATTGATAAGGACATGTGGGTGAGCTGAGCGTCGGGATCTTCAGGTCGCTGCCGAATTGAGCGAGAGGGTTACAGTATCTATCTGTGCGAGAGGGAGTTGTGCAACTCATGTGCGAGCTGGTACTCGTTTGAGAGTTGTGTTCTGGGTGTGAGAATTGTGATACACTCGCGGGTTGTGTCGTGTTGTGTAATTGGTCAGAGCTGTGTTCCACGTGTGTGTGCTGATCCATCTGGTGTCAGCATGTGAGCTGTTGCTCCTATGTGTGAGTTGTACATTATGTGCCTAATGATTATGTCTTGTGTGTACGGGGAGGGTCGAGGGGTCGCTCTGCTCGGGGTGGTGTACGTTCAGCTCATATGCCGATTCAGATTGCTTCGCAGAGAGTTTGTGCACGTGTAGCAGTTGCATTGAGCTTGTGCTGTGATTCTGTGGGTGTGTATGGGTATGTCAGTGTGAGTGTGTGTCTCTGTGTGTTTGCCAGCATGTGTGTCAATGTATCCGTATTTGTGTATCAGCAAGAGTTTGTGTGTGTGTGTGGGGGGGGGGGTTGTGTATGAATGTGTGTGTGTGTGTTTGTGTGTATGTCTGTAGGAGTTGTGTTGCGTGTGTGTATGTGTGTGTGTGAGTCTGTCTGTGTGTGGGGTTGTGCTGTGAGTGTAAGTCTGTGTGTGGGTTGTGTTGTGTGTGTATGTCTGTGTGGGGGTTGTTTGTGTCTGTGTGTGTGTGGGGAGGGGGGTTGTATGTGCTTGTGTGTGGGGGGGTTGGTGTGTTTGTGGGGTTGTGTGTGCTTGTGTGTGGGGAGGTTTGTGGGGTTGTGTGTGCTGTGTGTGGGGAGGGGTTGTATGTGTCTCTGTGTGTGTCCGTGTGTGATGGGGGTTGTGTATATTTGTATGTGTCCGTGTGTGGGGATTGAGTGTATTTGTGTGTGTCTGTGTGTGGGGTTGTGTATATTTGTGTGTGTCTGTGTGTGGGGTTGTGTATATTTGTGTGTGTGTGTCCGTGTGTGGGGGTTGTGTATATTTGTGTGTGTCCATGTGTGGGGATTGTGTATATTTGTATGTGTCTGTGTGTGGGGGTTGTGTACATTTGTGTGTGTCCGTGTGTGGGGGTTGTGTATATTTGTGTGTGTCTGTGCTGTCTGTGTGTGGGAGTTGTGTATATTTGTGTGTGTCTGTGCTGTCTGTTTATGGGGTGTGTGTGTGTGCTGTCTGTTTGTGGGAGGGGTGTCTGCTGTCTGTGAGGGTACCTGTGTGCTGTCTGTTTGTGGGAGGGGTGTCAGCTGTCTGTGGGGGTGTCTGTGTGCTGTCCGTTTATGGGAGGGGTGTTGTGTTGTGTTGTGTTGTCATGGAGCCTTTGTGCAGTGGTTGCAAAAAGTTCAGTTGAGCTCAGTCCTGGGGCATTTCAGCTGGTTGGATTTATAAAAATTCCTGAAGTTGTTTCGGAAAAAAGCAAGGATTCCTCTTTTAAAACCCGTGCACGCACTGCTGGTCTGCAGAGAAATGCACCCTCCTTCGCTGATGGTCAACAAGTCATTTCTCTCACTACCTGAGAATGCGGTGATGGTGTTGTTGGTGCCCTTCCTGCTTGCCTTGTGAGGGGGCCCTGCCCTCCACCTCTGTAGTATGTTTATTAATAAACTTTCCTGAATTACTGGTTTATCATGCGGTTCCAGAGGGAGCTGTCAGTGTCCGCCTCAAATACTTCTGCTACGCTGTCAGCACCATGAAGGCCGTACCTCAGGAAGATGAGGCGTTCCTGTACCACCTGTCAGATCCCTTAGGGTTTGGGTAGTTCTGATGTGCTCTATTGACGCACTTGTTGAAGAGCCAACAGGAAAGATTTCAATAACTGCAACTGTAACGAAAACCAATTTCCCCCGGGATCAATAAAGTATGACTATGACTATGATAAGATTGAAAGCGTACAGAGAAAATTTACCAAGGATGTTGTTGGGACCTGAAGACCTGAGGTTAGGACTGGAGCGCAGGAAAATGAGGGGAGATTTGGTAGAGGTAATCAAAGTTGAGGACTGTAGTTGGGAGTGGAGATACATCCCTACCAAAGGAGGTGTAAGGCACTCCTTTCCTCTGCCAGCCTGCAGGTCACCCTTGGGCAAGGCGTAGCACCTGAGAGCAGGTGGTGGATGGTTGTCTGAGCAGCCGGTGCAGATCACGAGTCCGGGTTTTGTTACCGCTGACACCAGGCAGATAATCTCTGAAGAACACGGCATCAAAGGTTACGGGGAGAAGGCAGGGGAGTGGGGCTGAGGAGGGGAAAAAAGGATCAGCCAACATTGAATGGTGGAGCAGACTTGATGGACGTTTGGCCTAATTCTGCTCTTATGTCTTATGGTCTAATATCAATAATGGCTGGGATCACCTGTCTTGTAAAAACACTCCCCAGGAGAAGGCAAAGCAGTGCTGTAGAAAAGTTTGCCAAGAGCAATCATGGTCAAGGGCTTTTCCCGCTGACCAACACACACACAATGCTGGACCTTCACCAGGTCTTGGCCCAAAATGTCAACTGTACTCCTTGCCATAGACGTTGCCTGGCCTGCTGAGTTCCTCCAGCATTTTGTGTGATGTTGCTTGGATTTCCAGCGTCCGCAGATTTCCTCTTGTTTGCTTTTCCACTGAGGATAGGCGAGACTAGAACTAGAAGACATAGGTTAAGGGTGAAAGGTGAAATACTTGAGGGGAACCTGAGGGGGATTTTCTTCACTCAGAGGATGGTGTGAGTGTGGAATGAGCTGCCAGTAGAAGAGGTGGATGTGGGTTTGATGACAATATTTAAGAGAGGTTTGGATATAATACATGGATGGGAGGGATAATGGAGGGCAATAGTATGCAGAATTGTCTGGCATGTACTAGATGGGCCAAAGGGCCTGTTTCTATGCTGTGCTTTAAAGATAACATTTCTGGTGGTTTGATTAAGAGATAAATAGCTCACACAGAACCGGGGATGGCTGCCCTATCATTATATTCTCTGGACGGAGGAGGTGGGTTTTCGGTTTAATGCCTGATCCGTCAGCGCGCTAAGCAAGCCAACACTTGTGGGCTGCCTCCAACTCGCCCGTCTGGTGTTGGTCATTGATGGAGATGGCACATTAGACTGTACATTTCAATTTAGGTGTAACGAATAAAACTAATCTTTGCGTACCGAGATGCAGGTAAAAGCTTGTTTTGCATGCCTTTCATACAGATCATTTCATTACACAGTGCATCCAGGCAGTAGTTCAAAGTTCAAGGTAAATTTATTGTCAAAGTACACACACGTCACCATATACAACCCCGAGATTCATTTTCTTATGGGCATCCTCAGTAAATCCAATAACCGTAATAGAGTCGGTGAAAGACCGCACCGACAGGGTGGACAGCCAGTGTGCAAAAAAACAATAAAATGCAAAGACAAAGGGAAAGAGAAAGATAAAAAAATAAACAATAAATATCAAGAAAATGAGATGACGAGTCCAGAGCATTTGGGAACAGTTCGGTGACGGAGTGAAGTTATCCCCTCTGGATCAGAGCCTGATGGTTGTAGGGTAATAACCGTTCCTGAACCTGGTGGTCCTGAGGTTCCTGTACCTTCTTCCTGACGGCAGCAGTGGGAAGAGAGCATGGCCTGGGTGGTGGGGGTCCCTGATGATGGATGCAGCTTTCTTGTGACAGCGCTCTGTGTAGACGTGCTCAGAGGTGGGGAGGGCTTTACCTGTGATGGACTGGGCCGTATCCTCCACTCTTTGTAGGATTTTCCATATAAGGGCATTGGTGTTTCCTTACCAGGCTGTGTTGCAACCAGTCAATATACTCTCCACCACATATCGATAGACATTTGTCAATGTTTTAGATGACATGCTGAATCTTTGCAAACTTCTGAGAAAGTAGAGGTGCTGCCCTGCTTTCTTCGTAATGGCCCTTATGTGCTGGACCCAGGACAGGTCCTTGGAAATGATAACCCTGAGGAATTTAAAGTTGCTCACCCACTCCACCTCTGAATGAGGACTGGGTCATGGACCACTAGTCTCCTCCTCCTAAAGTCAATAATCATCTTGCTGATGTTGGGAGGCACTGCTCAGCCAGATTTTCAATCTCCCTGATTTATCACCACCTTTGATTTGGCCAATGACAGTGGTGTTGCCAGCAAACCTAAAAATGGCTTTGCACAAGGAGGTATTGAGGCCCAGGTCTTGGAGCTTATTGATTAGATTTGTACATTCTCCACATTGAGTGTGAGGGTTTTCTCCCCCAATCCAAAGACCTGCCGGTTGGTAGGTTAATTGGCCATTGTAAATTGTCCCGTGATTAGGCTAGGTTAGATCAGTGGGTTGCTGGGCGTGCGCATGAAGGACTGGTGGGGTCTGTTCCGCACTGTATCGCTAAATAAATAAATCAAATCAAATTGAGGGGGGTTGATAGAGTAGAGAGTCTGAATCATCTCCCATGGGGGTGGGTGTCTTAAACAGGGGAGCATGGACTGATAGAGTTGACAGTCTGAATCACCTCCCATGGGGGGGGGGGTTTAAACAATGGAGCTGGGGTGTGAGTTGAGGGGTAGGAGGTTTAGAGGATATATGAGGGGAAAATTTTATCAAGAGATTAGTTAGAATCTGGAATGTGCTGCCTGGGAAGGTGGTGGAGGCAAGTGCTCTCAGAAAGACCAAAAGATACAGCAGCAGAATTAGGCCACTTGGACATCGAGTCCGCTCGGTCATTCCATCAGGTCTGATTTATTATCCCTCTCAACCCCATTCTCCCGCCTTCTCCCCATAACCTTTGACGCCTTGACTAATCAAGAACCTATCAAACTCTGCTTTAAATATATTCAATGACTTGAGCTCCACAGGTTCCAACTTTAAGTAGCTTCCGGGCAAGTGCTTGATTTGGTAACTGTGGGTAAAGGGTACTAGATACAGCCATACATAATGGCACCAGGCCCTTCAGCCCATCTCATCCATGCTGACCAAGATGCCAAACATAGCTAGAGCCATTTGCCCATGTTTGTCCTATCCCCCTCTCAATCTTCCAGTCCATTTGCCACCCTTTTAACTGTTGTTCTTCATACCTGCCCAGCAGAGTGGTCAGCGAGATGGGCCAAAGGGGGCTGTTTCTGCTTGAACGCTCAATGGCATCTCTGATTCTGAAATATATCCCCTGGTGAAAAGTCTGGGTAGAGTGGATGTGCAGAGGGCCTTTCCAGTGGTGGGGAAGTCTAGTCCTTACTGTGAAAGGCCTAGATAGAGTGGATGTTGAGAGGATGTTTCCTACAGAGAGGGAATCTAGGACCAGAGGGAATAGTCTCAGATTACAGGGGCAACCCTTCAAAACAGAGGTGAGGGGGAATTTCTTTACTGTAGAGGCCAAGTCATTGGGTATATCTTCACAAACCAATGTCTCAAAAAGGTGGCATCTATCCTTAAGGGACCCCATCACCCAGGACATGTCCTCTTCTCATTGCTACCAGGAGGAACAGGAGCCTGAAGACACACACTCAATAATTCCGGAACAGCTTCTTTGCCTCTGCCATCAGATTTCTGATTGGACATTGAACCCATGAGCACTATAGACATAAGAATTATATAACATTGCTATTTTATTTATCATCATCATTGTTATGTGCCGTGTTGTATGACATGGGCGAACATGGTCTTTCCATGACCATGATTGTTCTTGACAACTTTTTCTACAGAAGTGGTTTGCCATTGTCTTCTTCTGGGCAGTGTCTTCACAAGATGGGTGACCCCAGCCATTATCAATACTCTTCAGAGGCTAGCGTCAGTGGTCACATAACCAGGACTTGTGATATGCACCAGTAGCTCATACGACCATCCACCACCTGCTCCCATGGCTTCACGTGACCCTGATCGGGGGGCTGAGCAGGTGCTACACCTTGTCCAAGGGTGATCTGCAGCTTAGTAGAGGGAAGGAGCAACTTACACCTCCTTTGGTAGAGACGTATCTCCACCCCATCAGCTAAATATATATAATTTTGTATCATTATCTAAAGCATGTATTCTAGCATATTATGTATTGTAATGTACAGCTGCCACAAAACAACAAATTTCACAAAATAGGCCAGTGATATTAAACCTGATTGTAATTCTGATTATATATCTAAAGCAGAGGTGGACAGGTCCTTGATTAGTCAGGGTGTCAAAGGTTACAGGGAGAAGGCAGGAGAATGGGGTTGAGAGGGATAGTAAATCAGCCACGATGGAATGCTGGAGAAGGCGATGGGCTGAATGGTCTGATTCTGCTCCTGTGTCTTATGGTGAATCATGCACCCTGGATAAAAGCCAGCCTTGGCCAGCTAGACCTAACGTCTCCAGCTGGATGCTGCATGTGGCCGGACCACACGTCCCCAGAGACTATGTGGAAAGATTCACTGCGCTGACCTGAGCCCGAGGCTGCAGCCCCATCGCTCCCGGATGCCGGTTTCTTTCTCTGCCCCGCTGCCTGAGTGAAACGGCCACCAGAGGGCAGCAGCACGCCACAGGTCAGCAGCACCAGACAGTCCACAGACGCTGGAAATCCAAAGCAACACACACAGACAATGCTGGGGGAACTCAGCAGGTCAGGCAGCATCTGTGGAAAAAAGTAAACAGTCGACGTTTCGGACCGAGACCCTGATCAAGTCATGGGTCATGATGACAGACCTCGACCCAAACCCTCAACTACCCATTTCCCTCCATACTGAAGGAGGGAATTCATCCAGAATTTTGTGTGTTGGTCAAGACTTCTAGCATCTGCAGACCCTCTTGTGCCTATGGGGTTCCTACGGCACCTTTCACCATTGTGAGTTGGACAGCTCTGGTGACCTGACTCCAATCTCGATCTCAGGCACTGTCGGGGGAATTGGATTAAGCAGGCAGGCGATACAGGTGGAAGAACTGAAGGGCTGAAGAAGAGGGAATCTGATAGGACAGGAGAGGAGAGTGGAGCATGGGAGAAAGGGAAGGAGGAGGGGAACCGGGGGAAGTGATGGGCAGGGATGTGAGGGTAACCAGAGTGGAGAATAGAAAAAGAGAGGCAGGAGGGAGGAAAATTTATCAAAAGTTAGTCTGATAATGATTAGTATTATTTCTGACCTGTACATCAAAACATATCATGAAAAGGTCGTTTGTGTCAAATCAAATCACCAAGGATTGTGCTGGGGGCAGCCTGCAAGTGTCCCCACGACTTACTAACCCTAACTGTACGCCTTGGGACTGTGGGAGGAAACCGGAGCACCCGGAGGAAACCCACGCGGTCACGGAGAGAACGTACAGACGGCAGCGGGAATTGAACTCTGATCTGGCACGGTAACCACTACCCTACCTTGCTGCCCAGTAAAGAGCTTGTCTTTAACGCCTGAAACTGTTGAGTTGGGCACTCAAGCACAACTCGAACGGCAGTGATAATGAGGTGACGAGTAGGGGAGAGAGAGCAGAGTGAGGTAGTAGGAATGTACACACCAGGGGGAAGGCTTGTGGCAGGGTTGTGGTTCGATGAGCGTTCCACCGCCCCCCCCCCCGAATCTGGCCACCGCCCTTTGGGCTTACAATTTGGATCCATCTACTGCTTGAAATCTGTTTTCCACAGCTGAGGAGGAAGTGAGTGGGAAGAGGAAATGGGCTTTTGATAACGGTTCATCAATATGGATTATGAGTAAATAACCAAGCCTGTCCGCTGGTTCAGTCTGCCCCGAAGGCTGCCTGGCTGTGGTTGGGCACAGGCCAGGAGGCCACTCTCTGTCTCTGGCTGAGAAACTACACACTTAGAAAGCTAACATTTGGGAAAAAATTACTACTAATTAAATAGCAAAAAGAAATATTACTGTTGCACAATTGGTTGTTGAAGTAAATCTTCGGCAAGATTCTCGGTGAATAGAAAATAAACCATTGTATAAGGAGTGCTTGACCTGGGGGCTTGCAGTCCGTCCCTGCTATCTTTCCCCAAGTAGTAAGGCTGATCGATGCCTCCACCCACTAACCGGCCATCACCCCCCACTACCTTATCACTTCCTGTCGGAGGCACCTTATGTACTGGCACTCCTGTGCCTAGTGTCATTTTATGGACATACAACCAATCGATGTATATAAGCTATCGTTTGTTTTTATATTTATTGTGTTTTCTTTTTGTGCTACATCAGATCCAAAGTAACAAATATTTCATTCTCCTTTACACTTCAGCACTGGAAATAACATTAAACAATCTTGAATCAAGATATATATTTACCCTACACCCGTCAGGGAACTGACCCAGGTCCCTCCAAGCAACACACACAAGATGCTGGAGGAATTCAGCAGGCCAGGCAGCATCCGTGGAAAAAAGTCAACAGTCAACATTTCGGGCCAAGACCCTTCACGCCGACTACACCTTTTTCCAAGGGCGCTGCCTGTCCTGCTGAGTTCCTCCAGCATTTTGTGTGCGTTGCTTGGATTTCCACCGTCTGCAGGTTTTCTCGCATTTGTGACCTCCGAGCAAGCATCACTGAGTCACGGAGCAATAGTGCCCTTCGGCTCAACAAGTCCACATCCAGCACAGTGCTCACCAAATTGATCCCAATTTCCTGCCTTTGGCCCGTATCTTCCAGAGCCCTGCCCCTGCAGGGCTTCTTCAACGATACTATTGACCCTGCCTCAACCACTTCCTCTGGCAGCTCATTCCAAACGCTGACCACTCACTGTGTGAAAAAGTACCCCTCAGGTCCTTCTTAAATCTTTCTGCTCTCACCCTGAATCCTACACAGGGGCACCCAAGTGCCTTTGTCCCTCCGATTTTTTTAAATCCCCCCCGCCATTTAGAAAACAGTCTACGCAAGTAATGTCTCCATGGCTCTCCGGCAGTCTCACGTCCCCCTGCAGTGACCAGAGGTGTACCCTACTGCAGCCAAGACAAACAGTCGGTATGCCTGGAGATTGAGATCCTGTCATCTTCAGTTCTGAAGATTGGAGCCCAGGGGCCGATCGATAATCTGGAGGTTGAAGCCCAATGGTCGAAGTCAGGAGGCTGGAGGAAAGGGGTTTGTTTTGCTGCTCTTGTTGTTGTTTTGGGTGTGGGTCTGCTGAACATGGTGGCCATGCTTTGTGGGCACCAGGATGTGTGGCGACACTTACGAATTGCCCCCAGCACATCACTGGGTTCGGTTTGCTGTGAACATAAAACAACACATTTCACTGTACTTTTCAATGTACATGAGATCAATAAATGAATTGAAACTAGGGTGGTACAGAACCAGAGCGTCCCACATCCCAAGGCTAGATTTGGTGACCTTAAAGGACCAATGGATGTGACATTGAATGATGAAGTATGTTACAAGTGTCAATAAAAGAGATTGCCTTGTCAGTTTCCAAACTAAACCTCTTAAGTGCTAGGCAAACTCAAAGGTCTTAAGGTGGATAAGTCACCTGGACCAGATGGACTACATCCCAGAGTCCTGAGAGAGGTCGCTGAAGAGGTAATGGATGCATTGGTCATGATCTTTCAAGAATCACTTGATTCTGACGTGGTCCCTGAGGACTGGAAGATTGCAAATGTCACTCCACTCTTTAAGAAGGGAGGAAGGCAAAAGAAAGGAAATTATAGGCTAGTTAGCCTAACCTCAGGGCTGGAGTCTATTATTAAGGATAAGGTTTCAGAGTACTTGAAGACTAATGATAAGTCAGCTTGGTTTCTGTAAAGAGAAACCTTGCCTGACAAATCTGTTACAGTTCTTCGAGGAAGTAACAAGCAGGGTGGACAAAGGAGAGACAGTGGATGTCAGTTACTTGGATTTTCAGAAGGCATTTGATAAGGTGCCTCACACGAGGCTGCTGAACATGATAAAATCCCATGTTGTTACATTAAAGATACTGGCATGGATAGAGGAATGGCTGACAGCCAGGAGGCAGCAAATGGGAATAAAGGCGGCCTTTTCGGGTTGGCTGCCAGTGACTAGTGGTTTCCTCAGGGGTCAGTATTGGGACCACTGCTTTTCACATTGTTTGTCAATGATTTGGTTAGTGCAATTGATGGCTTTGTGGCAAAGTTTGTGAAAGATAGGTAGGTACTGCTGAGGAAGCAATGCGATTGCAGCAGGACTTAGACAAATTGGAAGAAGGGGCAAAAATGTGGCAGATGGAATACAATGTTGGGAAATGTATGGTAATCTGTTTTGGTAAAAGGAAGATAAGGCAGACTATTATCTAATGGGGAGAAGGTTCAAACATCAGAGGTACAGAGGGACTTAAGAGTACCCATGCAAGACTCCCAAAAGGTTATTTTACAGGTTGAGTCCATGGTAAAGAAGGCAAATGCGATATTGTCATTTATTTCAAGGGGACTAGAATATAAAAACAAGGAGATAATGCTTGAAGGCCACACTCGGAGAATTGTCAACAGTTTTGAACCCCATATCTCAGAACAGATGTGTTGTCATAGGAGAGAGTCCCGAGGAGGTTCACGAGGATGATTCTGGGAATGAAGGGGTTAACAGATGAGGAGTGTTTGGCAGCTTTGGGCCTGTACTCACTGGAATTTAGAAGAACGCAGGGGGATCTCATTGAAATCTACCGAATGTTGAAAGGACTAGACGGGGTGGATGTGGAGAGGATGTTTCCTATGGTGGGGTATCCAAAACTAGAGGGCACAACCTCAAAATCGAGAGGTGACCATTTAGAACAGAGGTAAGGAGGATTTTTTTCAGCCAGAGAGTGGTGAATGCTCTGCCACAGACTGTGGTGGAGGGCAAGTCCGTGAGTATATAGTTGATAGTTTCCTGATTGGTCAGGGCATCAAAGGTTATGGCGAGAAGGCAGGTGTGTGGGGCTGTGTGGGATCTGGGATCAGCCATGATGGAATGTTGGAGCAGACTCGATGGGCTAAATGGTCTGCTCCTATGTCTTATGGTTATGGTCTAAGTGGGCTCTTGCTGTGAACTGACAAAAAACCTTCTTAAATAACAGAGGGCATGCACTTAAGGTGAGAGGGGGTAATTTTATAGGAGATGCGAGGACAGGTTTTTTACACAGAGTGATGGGTGCTTGGAATGTGCAGCCTGGGGTGGTGGGTAGAGACAGAAACATTAGAGATTTTTGACGTTTAGCTAGACACGTGAATGTGAGGAAAACGGAGGAAAATGGACATTGTGAAGACAGAAGAGATTAGTTTAGTTGGCCGTTTGATTGCTAATTAAACAGGTTCAGCACAACATTGTGTTGTCCCTGTGCTGTACTGTTCGAAGTTCTATATACATTTTGCTTTTTTCTCACACTTCAATGTCTCCACTACAGCTACACGAGAGGCCTCAGTTCAGTGGCTGCACCACTGGGTGGAGCTGCTGAGCTGTGAGCTGGGCCCAAAGGATCTTCACCCGGGAGAGTGGGTCCGGAGCAAATGACCCTATAGTTTCAGTGTCCCAAAAATCACAGCAGCACCAACTCCAGAGCAGGGCCTGTGCAATGCTCCACTTTCTGTATTCAACAGAGACCGAGTGACGAAGCTGTCCTCACGGCACGGAAGCGGAACAAGGAGTTTGTACTCCCCAGGGGAGAGGGAACAGTTGGGGGTCTTCATTTCCAGCAGTTTGAAAGGCTGAGTAGAGATTTTTCAAAACAGTCAGTTAGAGGTGGTGAAAATGTGTCCACAGCGAGGACATTGAAATCAGTAAGAGGGGGAATCACTGATAAATTGTGTGGAGAATTCAGGGATACTATTGCCCCTTCCTTAACCACTTCCTCTTGCCACCAGTTGCATACACGGACCACCCCCTGTGTGAGGAAGATGCTCTTCACCTCCCTTGTGCTATTCTGGTCACCTCATTATAGGAAGGATGTGGAAGGTGTAGAGCAGATGCAGAAGAGATTTACTAGGATGCTGCCTGGATTAGAGAGCATGGCTTATAAGATCACAAGACCATAAGATATGGAAACAGAATTAGGCCATTTGGTCCATTGAGTCTGTTCCACCATTTCATCATGGCTGATCCATTTTCCCTCTCAGCCCCAATCTCCTGCCTTCTCCCCGTATCCCTTCATGCCCTGACTAATCAAAAATCTATCAACCTCTGCCTTAAATATGCATAAAGACAGCCTCCATAGCTGCTTGTGGCAACAAGTTCCACAGATTCACCACCCTCTGGCAAAAGAAATTCTTCATCTCTGTTCTAAAAGGATGCCCCTAAGGTGAACTGAGGTTTGCGCTCTGGTCTTAGACTCTCCCACTATAGGAAACATCCTCTCCACATCTACTCTATCAAGGCCTTTCACAATTTAATAGGTTTCAATGAAGTCACCCCTCATTCTTCTGAATTCTAGTGAATACAGGCCTAGAGCCATCAAATGCTCTTCATATGGCAAGCCATTCAATCCTGGAATCATTTTCGTGAACCTCATTTGAACCCTCTCCAGTTTCAGCACATCCTTTCTAAGATCAGGGGTCACAATACTCCGTGAGGCCTCACCAGTGTTTTATAACGTCTCAACATTACATCCTTGCTTTTATATTCTAGGCTTCTTGAAATGAATGCTAGCATTGCATTTATCTTCCACACCACTGACTCAACCTGCAAATTAACCTCTAAAGAATCCTACACAAGGACTCCCAAATCCCTTTGTTCCTCAGATTTTCTAGTCTTCTTGAAATGAATGCTAACATTGCATTTATCTTCCACACCACTGACTCAACCTGCAAATTAACCTCTAAGGAATCCTACATAATGACTCCCAAATCCCTTTGTTCCTCAGATTTTTTAAATTTTCTCTCCATTTAGAAAATAGTCAATCCTTTCATTTCTTCTACCAAAGTGCATGACCATACACTTCCCAACACTGTATTCCATCTGCCAAGTCTTTGCCAATTCCCTAATCTGTCTAAGTCCTTCTGTAGCCTCTCTACTTACTCAAAACTACCTGTCGCTCCACCTATCTTCATATTGTCTGCAAACTTTGCAACAAAGCCATCAATTCCATCATTCATATCATTGACATATAATGTAAAAAGAAGCAGTCCTAACACAGACCCCTGTGGAACACCACTAGTCACCAACAGCCAACCAGAAAGAGCTCCCTTTATTCCCACTCTTTGCCTCCTGCCAGTCAGCCACTGTTTTATCCATGCTAGAATCATGCTAGCCTCACGTGTGGCAACTTGTCAGAAGCCTTCTGAAAATCCAAGTACACAATATCAACCAATTCTCCTTTGTCTATCCTGCTTGTTATTTCTTCAAACGGTTTTGTCAGGCAAGATTTTCCCTTGAAGAAACCATGCTGACTATGGCCTGTTTTATCATGTGCATCCAAGTACCCCGAAACCACATCCTTAACAATTAACTCCAACATCTTCCCAACCACTGAGAGCAGACTAACAGGCCAATAATTTCTTTTCTTCTGCCTCTCTCCCTTCTTGAAGATTGGAGTGCCAATCTTAAAGATTCTCCTAGTAGTAACTTCACACACTTCATGACCCCTGACACCCCATCTTCCACAATGATGACTGTTGCAAATTACTTATTGAGTTCACCCGCCATCTCCTCTTCCCCTATTATTACCTCTCCAAAATCATTTTTCCAGCAGTCCAATATCCACTCTTGCCTCTCTTTTACACTTTATGTATCTGAAGAAACTTTTGGTATCCTCTTTAATATATATCCCTTACAATCCTTTTGCTCTTAATATACTTGTAAAAGCTCTTTGGATTATCCTTCACTTTGACTGCCAAGGCAACCTCATGTCTTCTTTTTGCCCTCCTGATTTCTTTCTTAAGTATTTTCTTGCACTTCTTATACTCCTCAAGCACCTGATTTACCCCCTGTTTCCTATACATTTCATACAACTCCCTCTTCTTCTCTATCAGAGTTGCAATATCCCTTGAGAACCAAGGTTCCTTATTCCTATTCAATTTGCCTTTAATCCTGACAGGAACATACAAACTCTGCACTCTCAAAATTTCCCCTTTGAAGGCTTCCCACCTACCAATCACATCTTTGCCAGAGAACAACCTGTCCCAATCCACGCTTTTTAGATCCTTTCTCATTTCTTCAAATTTGGCCTTCTTCCAGTTCAGAACCTCAACCCTAGGACCAGATCTATCCTTGTCCATGATCAAATTGAAACTAATGGCGTTATGATCACTGGAACCAAAGTGCTCCCCTACACAGACTTCCGTCACTTGCCCTAATTCGTTTCCTAACAGGAGATCCAATATTGCATCCCCACTAGTTGGTCCCTTATATACTGATTTAGAAAACTTTCCTGAACACATTTCACAAACTCTAAACCATCTAGACCCCTAACAGTATGGGAGTCCCAACCAATGTATGGAAAATTAAAATCCCCTACCACCACAACTTTATGTTTCCTGCAGTTGTCTGCTATATCTCTGCAGATTTGCTCTTCCAAGTCTCGTTGACTATTGGGTGGTCTGTAATACAATCCCATTAATGTGGCCATACCTTTCCTGTTTCTCAGCTCCACCCATAAGGACTCAGTAGACAAGCCCTCTAATCTGTCCTGCCTGAGCACTGCTGTAATATTTTCCCTAACAAGCAATGCTACTCCCCCACCTTTCATTCCTCTGCCTCGATCACATCTGAAACATCGGAACCCCGGAATATTAAGCTGCCAGTCCTGCCCCTCCTGTAGCCAAGTTTCACTAATTGCTACAACATCATAATTCCACGTGTCAATCCACGCCATATTCTAATTGTATCCACCCCTATCCCTGTATCCACCCTCTGGCAACTCAGTTCCTATATCCTGCCTGAGAAACTTACCCCTCAGGTCTCTCCCCTATCACCTTAAACCTGTGCCCTCTCGTTCCAGTCCCTCCTGCCTGAGGAAAAATGCAACTGTCTACTCTATGTACGCCCCTCATAATTTTATAAATCCCTGTCAGGTCACCTCTCAGCCTCCTAAATACCAGAAAGAATATACTGTATCAATGTTATCTAATAGCTTCTTATAAGTACAGTATTCCACCCTAGGTAACATCATGGTGAATCACTTCCACGCCCTTCCCGTAGTGTGGTGATTAGAACTGTGCACAATACTCCAAGTGCCTTCGAACCAGTGTATTGTACAACTGCAATATGACGTTGCAACTCTTATACTCAATGCCTCAGCCAATGGTAAGAATATCACTACCCTATCCACCCAAGTTCAACAAACTATATACTTGTACCCCCTAGGTCCCTCTGTACGTCAACACACCTAACATTTCTACCATTTGCTCTATGTGTGTAATGAGCTCTTTGGACTCTGAGCTTTTTAAAAAACATGAATTGGTTAATCATTGTTTACTAAGAATTGTTTATCATTTAGAGTTCCTTGTGTTTTTCTCGAGTGACTTGCTCTTTGTAATACAGTCTCCTAGTGCTCTCTGTTTAAGTTTGATAAGGTTAGTTTGATAGGTTTGGAAATTCTGTTACTTATTTTACTTAAGTGGATGCCTGATTAGCACTTTTCACGGGATCCTAGTTTTGAGAATGTCACTTCTCATGGTGTTGCTCAGTCGAGCTGCCAATGTTCATTTGGAATTATTATGAATAAACTCTTGTTGCTGCCTCTACATCAGAGTTTGTCTTTCCTCCGCACTTGGGTTCCAATATTGCCACTGCACATTGAGACAATATGTCCTGATGGAATCTGAAAAAAGTACAAATTTTTAAAAATTTATTTTGTATTTCTATGGGTTCCTGCAGAACAATTATCCTGGAAATCTCAGATTCCATGCTCAAATGAATGACAATGGCCAGACCTAGATAATATTGGAAAACTAAAGCTTGTACTTTAGAAAGTAAATTATTGGCATAGACAGAAGATCAGATGAACAGGAAATCAAGAACAAATAATTGGCAGTGAAAAGTGTGTCACAAGGATTGGTGTATGGTCTCAACTTCTTAAAAGTTACGTACGGTTGCTAACATTATTGATGAAATAGGACTGGTAAATTGTAAAGAGAAGGAGACTATTAGCAATGTGGCTGTGAGCTGAGCAAAAGAACATCATGAGATACGGTCTCTCGTGCACAACACCATGCTGAATATTGTTAATCTGTCCCTGCCTTTAAAATGCAGACAGATCCTGTCTCTCAAAGTACACTCCAGTAACCTTCCCACCACTGAAATTAGGCTCAACGACCTGTAGTTCCTTGGTTTCTCCTTACAGCCCTTCTGAAAAGAAAGTACGACATTAGCCACCCTCCAGTCCTCTCCAGGTATCTCCTCTGTGGCTAATGAACATCTACAAACATCTCTGCCAGGGCCCCAGGCATCTCTTCCCAACCTACCCACAATGTCTGATGATACACATGATCAGATCATGGGGATTTATCAACCTTTAAGGACATCTGATCACGTAGGACATGGCTCACTACTTTTCCTGTTTTTTGTGCTACTTATATATACATATACTGTATACACATATATATAATATAGTTTATTCTTTATTTATATACAAATAATCATACTTTGTATACACACAAATATTAATATATATATATTATAATCATTATGTGCTGTGTCGTATGATGTGGATGATCATGGTCTTTGACCATGATTGTTCTCGGCAAACGTTTCTACAGGCCTGGTTGCCATTGCCATCTTCTCGGCAGTGTCTTTACAATACAGGTGACCGCGGCCATTATCAATACTCTTCAGAGATTGTCTGCCTGGTGTCAGTGGTCGCATAACCAGGACTTGTGATGTGCACCAGCTGCTCATACAACCATCCACCATCTGCTCCCACAGCTTCACCTGACCCTGATCGGGGGCTAAGCGGGTACTATACCTTGTCCAAGGGTGACCTACAGGCTAGCGGAGGGAAGGAGCACCTTACACCTCCTTTGGTAGAGACGTATCTCAACCTCGGCTGCATATATATATAGTTAATTTTACATATTGCACTCTACTGCTGCAGCAATACCACAAATTTCACAAAATATGTCAGTGATGATAACGTGCGTCAGACAGGGTCTGGGAACGGGCTTTCATGTCGGATCAGCTTTCCCTCACACGAGGGCTGGTGAGCGTAGTGCTTGTACACAGCAAGTGCTCTTTCATGGAGTCTTGTTAGTCCTCTAGAAGTGACTCTGCTGTTCAAAGGAAGCTGTGCTGTCTGTTTACAAACAATAACACATCAGCAGCCTGTTTAATACTCCAGTTTATTTGGTTGGGGATATTGAACAGGGAGCTCACAGACTAAGAGACTAGGACAGGGTGCCTCACTATTATGTTGCTGTTCAGTTAGAGAGAACCATATTGGGTGAAACTGAGTGCTTCTACATCAGTGAATTTCAGTCCAGCCCAGTCGCTGGATCCTTGCCTCAGTTCTACTGAAGTATGTTCACTTTGTGTGGCAAGTGGAGATATGTCTCTACCAAAGGAGGTGTAAAGTTCTCCTTCCCTCTGCTAACCTGCAGGTCACCTTTGGGCATCTGTTTAGCTCCACCCCCCTCCAAATAGGGTCGTGTGAAGCCATGGGCACAGGTGGTGGATGGTCGTATGAGCAGCCAGCGCAGATCACAAATCCTAGTTATGTGACCACTGACACCAGGCAGACAATCTCTGAAGGGTTTTGATAATGGCTGGGGTGACCCGTCATAAAGACACTGCCCAGAAGAAGGCAATGGCAAACCACTTCTGTAGAAACATTTGCCAAGACCCATCGTGGTCACGGATAGACCAAGATCGCCCACATCGTATGACATGCCACATAATGAAGAAACGATGTTGACTTTACAACAAGCAAGCAGGCTATTCAGCCCCTCTGGCCCTGTTGGTGCTTCCACCTCATACTGGCTTCTTCACGTCATGCCCCTCCATCACCAGGGCCCTCTGTTCCTCTCTCTCTCTCTCGTCTGTATCTCTAACTCCCTGAGAGCGCACCTCTCTGTGGAAGCAAGTTCTATCTTCTTCCTACCTCCTTATTTAAATAAACTTCTCCCAGCAGGTTAACATTTGCAGGGAGAGAGGGGTTGTCTGAGTTGGCCTTGGTGTCTGACAGGCTGGAGCACTGTTTCCACAGAGTAAGATCACAAAGTGAAAGAAATCAGAGCGTCTTGCCCTTAACTTAAATCCTGGTATGGAAACACCAATCCAATCCCCAGGAACAGAGAACTCCACAGAACAGCCAAGTCCATCCCAGGAAAAACCCTCTCCACCATTGAGCACATTTGCATGGAGTCTTACCACAAGAAAGCAGCATCCATCATCAAGGAACCCTCACCTTCCAGGCTCTCTCCTCACTGCAACCATCGGGCAGGAGGTACAGGAGCCTTAGGTCCCGCACCACCAGGATCAGGAACAGTTATGACCCTACAGTCATCAGACCCCTGAACCAGCGCAGATAACTTCACTCACCTCCACACTGAACTGATCCCACAGCCTGCAGACTCACTATCGAGGACCCTTCTTCCAATTTTCTCACCTTTATTTATTTATTTGTTATTTGCACAATTTGTTTTCTTTTGCACCTTGATTGTTTATCAGTCTTTGTTTATGTACAGTTTCTCATAAATTATTTAATTTCTTTAATGTTCCTGTAAATGCCCAAAAGAAAATGAATCTCCAGGTAGTTTATGGTGACATAGGTACTTTGATAATATACTTGACTTTGACTTTGAGGACTACTGAAGACCAAAGCCTTGTCCTGTCAGAACAGGCACGGGCTCGGAGGTGAGAGATGAGAAAGACCCATTCAGTCATTCACCCTATTCTCTTAGATCACGGCTGAGTTCCTTGTGGTTTGGTTCCCAGTAGAAACCTACTCACCTCGGTACATATGGCCTCAGAAACAACTGCACATTATCAGAATCGGGCTTATCATCACTGACGTATGATATGAAATTTGTCGTTTTGTGGCAGCAGTACAGCACAAAACATTAAAAATAGACTATGTTATGATAAGAAAGATAAAAAAATACAAAAATAGTCGTGCAAAAAGAGATCAAAATGCTGAGGTAGTGCGCATGGGCTTACGGACCAGCAGGAGTCGGATGGCAGAGAGGAGGAAATTGTTCCTGAAACACTGAGTGTGTGCCTTCAGGCTCCTGCACCTCCTCCCTGCTGGTAGTATTGAGAAGAGGGTGTTAATCGGAAAAATGATTCAGCCGGAGAGAAATAATTTCTTTGGTTAGATCGAGACTTGTGCTTTTATTGAAGGACTTGTAAAGGTATATTTAAAGTAGAGGTTGATTGTCAGGGTGTCAAAGATTATGGCGAGGAGGCTGGATAATAAATCAGCCTTGATGAAATAGCAGTGCAAACTTAATGGGCTGAGTGGCCCAATTCTACTGCGATGTCTCAAAGAAGCACCACTGATGCTGTTTATTCCCACTCTGAACCATTTTATAAAGAGATTAGCTTTAGTTGTCACATGTACATTGAAACATGCAGTGAAATGTGTTATTTACATGAACAACCAACACAGTCTGAGGATGTGCCGGGGTGTTTCCAGTGCCAAAAGAGCATGTTCACTCCTTACTAACCCTAACCGGTACGTCTGTGGACTGTGGGAGGAAATCAAGGCTCCTGATGGAAACCTACACTGTCCTGGGGAGAATGTTCAATCTCCTTACAGG
Source organism: Mobula birostris (assembly GCF_030028105.1). Classification (NCBI taxonomy): domain Eukaryota; kingdom Metazoa; phylum Chordata; class Chondrichthyes; order Myliobatiformes; family Myliobatidae; genus Mobula; species Mobula birostris. Next base: position 2,931,711 of record NC_092383.1, on the reverse strand, counting down.
CAGCGGTATTCCGATCGGTAACCGCGAGCACTGTAAAGCACTCTGTGCATTTCCATCGGCAACCCCCCCCAACATTATACCATTCAATGCCTTGAGCCGCCGCCCCCCCATGACATTATATCCTTCAACTCCATGAGCTGTGCTACTGTGTACTGTGCCAGAGCAAGGAGGGGAGGGGAAGGAGAGGGGGATAGAGCTAGAGACAGAGAGAGAGAAAGAAAGAGACAGACAGAGAGAAACTGACAGACAGATAGGCACAAAGAGAGAGACAGACAGGCACAAAGAGAGAGACAGACAGACAGAGAGAAACAGACAGACAGACAGACAGAAAGAAACAGACAGACAGACAGGCACAAAGAGAGAGAGAGACAGACAGACAGACAGAGAGAAACAGACAGACAGACAGGCACAAAGAGAGAGAGAGACAGAGAGAAACAGACAGACAGACAGACAGGCACAAAGAAAAAGACAGATAGACAGACAGACAGGCACAAAGAGAGAGACAGGCAGGCAGGCACAAAGAGAGAGAGAGAGAGGCAGATAGAGACAGACAGACACAGAGAGACAGAGACAGACAGAGCCTTTGTGGGGGTCAGGGTGGAGATTGCATTTCTCAGAACCCATGCTACCAGTGATGAGGCAATGGGGATGAGGCACTGGTCAGGATCCGGGATTGGAGAAGGACAGACATCTATCTTGGGGAAGGAGAAACTGACACAAGGCTGTGAAGAGATTTTAGCATGAAAATGTGAATTTTAATCTGGAGCGAGCAACTTGCCAGGAGGAAGCTCGAATTCTGCTCAACAGTGTTTCAACAATGTCCTGGGACCTGGGAACAACTCATGCAGGTTATATTCATTCCCACTGACTCTCAGTTCACAACATGGCCTGATTTATAAACATTCGTGCACCAACTAACAGACTGAAGTGTTAAAGAATAAAATCCACTGCTTTTATATCTAAAGTTTGATTGTCAGGAAATTATTCTGTAATTTCAATTTTATAGAAATATCAGTATTACTTAACCAGAACAAGATTGCTTCTTGCAAGGAAAGGTCGCTTCTGCCCCCAGACACCTTCCACAGAGGGAGGGGGAGGGTGTTATCCACCCACACCTTGGTTCCTGTGTTACATTGCTCCTCTCACGGCAAAGCTGTGATATTGCCAGCTTGGAGATGAAGGGAAAATATACAGCACAAAGGCAGAACTCATTTTGTTGAGGAAGAAAGAAAATCACAATAATGAACTACATTGGTGTGGTTATAAACTGCAATAAGTCAAAGCCCACCACCCTCCTTCCTGACCTCTCATACACCTCCCCTTTTCACATCATTGAGGGAGGCTATTCGGCCCATTGTGCCTGTGCTGCTACAGTAGCCTCCCAACTCTGCATGTTCCAAGTAGCCCAGTCTAAATTCTTTCCCAAGAATTGTTCAGATTCAGATTTATTTATCTTGTGTATTTTGAATTGTAGACTGAAATGTGTGCTTTGTGTTAACAACCAGCACACCTAAGGTTGTGCTGGGGGCAGCCCACAAGCATCACCACACTTTCAGGCGCCAACATAGCAGGCCGGCAGAATGCTCGACAGAACAACACAGAACTCAGCAAGCAACAAAACAACAACAAACTCAGACTAGCCGATTACAAGATCCTGAATTCCAGGCTCCAACTCCAGGCTTGAGCTCACCAGTCCACTGGACTTCACGCCTCATGCCTGCTTTTCAGGTGGATGTTCGATCCTGGGACCCACCAACCTGGGAGAGCCCAACATCCTTTGTCACCCAGCCACATCACTGACCTCAGAGTGCAGAGCAAAGGCCTGGGCTGTGATGTTCTTCGTCCCCCGTCCACATCACTGGAGTTTGAATATGGAGCAGAGGTCTCGACTCCCCACATCCCTGTCCCTAAACCCTAATCTGACCTCTAACTCCCCTCATCCCTGTCCCTAAACCCTAATATGACCTCTAACCCTCCCACTTCCCTGTCCCTAAACCCTAATCTGACCTCTACCTCCTCACATCCCTGTCCCTAAACCTTAACCGAACAGCTAACTCCCCACATCCCTGTCCCTGAACCCTAATCTGACCTCTAACTCCCCCATATCCCTGTCCCTAAACCCTAATCTGACCTCTAACCCACTCTGAAAGCCACAATAGCTTTCCCCTCTGTCCATGACACCCCCAATCTTGGTGTCATCCACAAACTTGCTGATCCAGTTAACCACATTATCATCCAGATCATTGATATGGATGACAAACAACAAAGGACCTAGCACCAACCCCTGCAGCACTCCACTAGACACAGGCCTCCAGTCAACCCTCTACGACCACTCTCCGGCTTTTCCCACAAAACTCATGTCTAATCCAATTTACTCCCTCATCCTGAATACCGAGCGACTAAACCTTCTTGACCAGCCTCCCCTGCGGAAACTTGTCAAATGCCTTACTAATGTTCATGTAGACAACATCCACTGCCTTGCCTTCATCCACTTTCCTGGTAACTTCCTCAAAAGACTCTGTAAGTTTGGTTAGACATGTCCTACCACACAAGGAAGCTAAACTGACTATCCTTAATCAGTCCATGTCTATCAAAACACTTAGAATACCTTCCAATAACCTTCCCACGACTGGTGTCAGATTCCCCAGTCTATAATTTCCAGGATTCTGTTTATAGAGCCTTTTTTAAACAGTGGAACAACTTTGGCTATCCTCCGATCCTCCAGTACTTCTCCTGTCGCTAAGGATGTTTTAAATATCTCTGCACTTTGCCCCCCGTAGGGTCCGAGGGAACACCTTTGTCAGATCCTGGGGATTTATCCACCCTGATTTGCCTCAGGGTAGCAAACACCTCTTCCTCTGTAATCTGTACTGGGTCCATGAAGTTGGTGCTGCTTTGTCTCACTTCTATAGACTCTGTATCCATCTCCCGAGTAAATGCACCCTTTCTTAGATAGGGGGCCCAAGACTGCTCACAATACTCCAAATGTGGTCTAACCAGTGCCTTTCAAAGACACACATCAAAGTTGCTGGTGAACGCAGCAGGCCAAGCAGCATCTGTAGGAAGAGGTACGGTCGACGTTTCAGGCCGAGACCCTTCGTCAGGACTAACTGAAGGAAGAGTGAGTAAGGGATTTGAAAGTTGGAGGGGGAGGGGGAGATCCAAATGATAGGAGAAGACAGGAAGGGGAGGGATAGAGCCAAGAGCTGGACAGGTGATAGGCAAAAGGGGATACGAGAGGATCATGGGACAGGAAGTCTGGGAAGAAAGACAAGGGGGGGGGGACCCAGAGGATGGGCAAGAGGTATATTCAGAGGGACAGAGGGAGAAAAAGGAGAATGAGAGAAAGAATGTGTGCATAAAAATGAGTAACAGATGGGGTACGAGGGGGAGGTGGGGCCTTAGCGGAAGTTAGAGAAGTCGATGTTCATGCCATCAGGTTGGAGGCTACCCAGACGGAATATAAGGTGTTGTTCCTCCAACCTGAGTGTGGCTTCATCTTTACAGTAGAGGAGGCCGTGGATAGACATGTCAGAATGGGAATGGGATGTGGAATTAAAATGTGTGGCCACTGGGAGATCCTGCTTTCTCTGGCGGACAGAGCGTAGATGTTCAGCAAAGCGGTCTCCCAGTCTGCGTCGGGTCTCGCCAATTAATAAAAGGCCACATCGGGAGCACTGGACACAGTATATCAGCCCAGTCGACTCACAGGTGAAGTGTTGCCTCACCTGGAAGGACTGTTTGGAGCCCTGAATGGTGGTAAGGGAGGAAGTGTAAGGGCATGTGTAGCACTTGTTCCGCTTACACGGATAAGTGCCAGGAGGGAGATCAGTGGGGAGGGATGGGGGAGACGAATGGACAAGGGAGTTGTGTAGGGAGCGATCCCTGCGGAATGCAGAGAGAGGCGGGGAGGGAAAGATGTGCTTAGTGGTGGGATCCCGTTGGAGGTGGCGGAAGTTACGGAGAATAATATGTTGGACCCGGAGGCTGGTGGGGTGGTAGGTGAGGACCAGGGGAACCCTATTCCTAGTGGGGTGGCGGGAGGATGGAATGAGAGCAGATGTACGTGAAATGGGGGAGATGCGTTTAAGAGCAGAGTTGATAGTGGAGGAAGGGAAGCCCCTTTCTTTAAAAAAGGAAGACATCTCCCTCGTCCTAGAATGAAAAGCCTCATCCTGAGAGCAGATGCGGCGGAGATGGAGGAATTGCGAGAAGGGGATGGCGTTTTTGCAAGAGACAGGGTGAGAAGAGGAATAGTCCAGATAGCTGTGAGAGTCAGTAGGCTTATAGTAGACATCAGTGGATAAGCTGTCTCCAGAGACAAAGACAGAAAGATCTAGAAAGGGGAGGGAGGTGTCGGAAATGGACCAGGTAAACTTGAGGACAGGGTGAAAGTTGGAGGCAAAGTCACTTCCGCCACCTCCAACGGGATCCCACCACTAAGCACATCTTTCCCTCCCTGCCTCTCTCTGCATTCCGCAGGGATCGCTCCCTACACAACTCCCTTGTCCATTCGTCCCCCTCATCCCTCCTGGCACTTATCCGTGTAAGCGGAACAAGTGCTACACATGCCCTTACACTTCCTCCCTTACCACCATTCAGGGCCCCAAACAGTCCTTCCAGGTGAGGCAACACTTCACCTGTGAGTCGACTGAGGTGATATACTGCGTCCGGTGCTCCCGATGTGGCCTTTTATATATTGGCGAGACCCGACGCAGACTGGGAGACCGCTTTGCTGAACATCTACGCTCTGTCCGCCAGAGAAAGCAGGATCTCCCAGTGGCCACACAGTTTACTTCCACATCCCATTCCCATTCTGATATGTCTATCCACAGCCTCCTCTACTGTAAAGATGAAGCCACACTCAGGTTGGAGGAACAACACCTTATATTCCGTCTGGGTAGCCTCCAACCTGATGGCATGAACATCGACTTCTCTAACTTCCGCTAAGGCCCCACCTCCCCCTCGTACCCCATCTGTTACTCATTTTTATGCACACATTCTTTCTCTCACTCTCCTTTTTCTCCCTCTGTCCCTCTGAATATACCTCTTGCCCATCCTCTGGGTCCCCCCCCACCCCCGTCTTTCTTCCCGGACCTCCTGTCCCATGATCCTCTCGTATCCCCTTTTGCCTATCACCTGTCCAGCTCTTGGCTCTATCCCTGCCCTTCCTGTCTTCTCCTATCATTTTGGATCTCCCCCTCCCCCTCCAACTTTCAAATCCCTTACTCACTCTTCCTTCAGTTAGTCCTGACGAAGGGTCTCGGCCTGAAACGTCGACCGTACCTCTTCCTACAGATGCTGCTTGGCCTGCTGCGTTCACCAGCAACTTTGATGTGTGTTGCTTGAATTTCCAGCATCTGCAGAATTCCTGTTGAGTGCCTTTCAAAGCCTCAGTTTTACATCTTTGCTTTTATGTTCTAGTCCTCTCAACTGACCCTTGGTACCGCACACGAGCTTAAGGCAGAGATTCTCGATTTCTCGAAGAAAACACCGCTGAAGAAAGCGAGCAAACTGGCCTGGTGACAAAGGGGAGCAGGACAGGAACGCCGAGCGTATCTGACAAGCTTGGCAGCTGTACAAATGGATGAGGGTTTTCAGGCTGAAGTGTGGATGACTTGTCAGAGTTGGCAACTCGGTATTGTTCGTGAGAAAGGCGAGAGGAGAAGATGGCAGCGCGCGCAGCTCTCCGGTGAAATGATATCGTATTTGTAAGTAGGATGCCGTGCACAATTCTGATTTGATGGAGACAGACGTGAGAAGCGCAGACGAACATCTGGAGAAAACTTCTGAAATGCCCGGTTCACTGCCGCTGCTACTGTGCGATCGAGAATCTCCGGAGGGAAGGCCCCAAAATCCCCGGCTTTGCCTGCTGCTGGCGACCGAGGCTGAGGTTGAAGCGCTCGGCAGAGATGGTGCTCGGAGGGCTGATCGGAGGCTCGAAGTTTTTGGACGACTCAGAATCGGACTGTGGTTGGGCATGGCAGGGAGAGTTTTCTTCCTTCTCCTGTCTACGTGACATGTGGGCCTTTCGAGAGACTTTGAACGTTTTTACTGTGCTCACGGCCTATTCTACATCAAGTTATGGTATTGTTGCACTGTTGTAACTATATGTTATAATTATGTGGTTTTGTTAGTTTTTCAGTCTTGGTCTGTCCTGTGTTTCTGTGATATCACACCAGAGGAAATATTGTATCATTTCTTAATGCATGTATTACTAAATGACAATAAAAGAGGACTGTGTATCCTCATAATCTAATCTAATCTAATCTATGTGCATTTTCGTAACTCTCTATTTTTGGCTCTTGAAGCCTTTGTTTATTGTCCAGGCAGAACCATCATTGCCTACAAGTCACATCCATTGATTTCTTGTCAAACTGTGGCCATGTTTAGCAAAGATTCTTGATCAATTAACACTTGGAACAGTCTGACATGCACCTGTCACTGTCAATCCTTCGATTTCAGCGCCCACACTGCTTTACCCCTGTGCTAATAAAATGGACTGATAACAGATTTACTCTGAACAAGGAGAGTGGGGACAAGGAAGGATCTGCAGCCAGTGCCACCTGAATCTCACACCTCACTCTCCCCCTGACCCAATTCACCCTCGTGCCTCGTGCCTACCCCATTCTCACCAACCAGCAGCCCCAGTTTCTGGCTCTACTGCACTACCTCTCTCCTTCCATCCAGACATCAGTATCACCCTCAGCCCCTCGAACACGATGCCACTGACCTGCCCGTCGAACTAAACCCTGCCCAGGCTGACCCCAGTCCCCACAGCCTTGACCCCATCCCCGTTAATGCCTCATTCTCAGAGAGAGAGAAAGGGGGGGAGAGAGAGACAGAAAGAGAGAGGGGGAGAGAGACAGTGAGAGAGAGAGGGAGGGAGAGAGGGAGGGAGAGAGAAGGAGGGAGGGAGAGAGACAGAAAAAGAGACAGGGGAGGGAGAGAGGGAGAGAGAAAGGGAGGGAGGGAGAGAGAGAGGGAGGGAGAGAGAAAGAGTGAGAAAGAAGAGGGAGGGAGAGAGAGAGGAAGGGAGGGAGAGAGAGAGGGGGAGAGAGAGAGGGAGGGAGGGAGAGAGGGAGGGAGGGAGAGAAAGGGAGAGAGGGAGAGAGAGAGAGTGAGAAAGAAGAGGAAGGGAGAGAGAGAGGAAGGGAGGGAGAGAGGGAGGGAGGGAGGGTGAGAGGAAGGGAGAGTGAGTGTGTGTATGTGTGTGAGACAGACAGAGAGAGAGCAGGGAGAGAGGGGGAGAGAGAGAGAGAGGGAGAGAGGGAGGGAGGGAGAGAGGGAGGGAGGGAGATAAAGGGAGAGAGGGAGAGAGGGAGAAAGGGAGAGAGAGAGTGAGAAAGAGGAGGGAGGGAGGGAGAGAGGAAGGGAGAGTGAGTGTGTGTATGTGTGTGAGACAGAGAGAGAAAGAGAGGAGAGAGAGTGTGAGAAAGAAAGACTGTAGGGGTAGAGTAGGGAGGAAATACCAAGGCTTAAAATGTTTTTAAGGATTAGCTTTGTCTGTCACATGTACATTGAAACATACTGTGAAATGCATCATATGCACCAATGGCCAGCACAGTCGAAGGATGAGCTGAGGACAGGCCCCAGGTGTTGCCAATGTTTCCGGTGCCAACATAGCATGCCCACCACTTAGCAACTCGTACATCTTTGGACTGTGGGAGGAAACCAGAGCCCCCGGAGGAAGCCCATACGGTCTCGGGGAGAACATACAGACAGCAGTGGGAATCAAACCTTGATTGCTGCTGCTGTACAACATTACACTAACTGTAACGCTACCTTGCCGCCCACCTATCCACCACGTTATCTGGGTCTCCCGGTTAAATTGAAGTTTGTCCCTCTGTACATGCTGGCCAAGGCAGTCCCAGTTCAGATTTTCAGCATGCTCCACATTTTAATAGCTTCTCTGCTTACCCACTGAAGAACTTGGCTCGGCCTACATCACACAGCATTTCAACTGCTCTGTTTCTCTGGTTAAACAACATGAACAAATGCAAATTTCAGGCTGTGTTCTTTGACAATAGACGGAGAATATTAATCAGAATTGCAGATCAGATCTTCTTTGATCGTACAAAAGATCTATTTAAAATACAACCGTGCACAAATGGATGTGTTACTGAGCAGCCAGCGGAGTCTGCTGAGTGCAGTCATGGATTTTAATAACCTTCATTGGAGTGCTTTCTGTTCTGCAATATTATCAGATTACAGTGTCACTTGTAACAGCTGAATTAGTACCATTTTTCAAAAGTTGGAATATCATCTGGAACATCTGCAGTCATTTTAGTGAAGGTGTTGCCAGGCTGCTGGTAATGAGGGAATTCCAGCATTTGGCAAAGACCCACCCCCCCCCCACTCCCACCACCAATGAGCATATTTACATGATGCTCAGAGCCCTGCACAAAGATCTGAACGGAAAAGTGTTGGATACAACCCAGTCCATTAAAGGAAAAGCCCCTGCCCCAAACATTGACCACGTTTACATGGAGTACTGCCGCAAGAAAGCAGCATCCATCATCAAAGACCCCCACCGTCCAGGCAAGACTCTCTTCTCACTACACCCATCAGGAAGGAGGTACAGGAGCCTTAGATCCCACACCACCAGGTTCAGTTACAGTTATTATCCCTCAACCATCAGGTCCCACACCACTAGGTTCAGGAACAGTTATTACCCTACAACCATCAGGTCCCAAACCACCAGGTTCGGGAACAGTTATTACCCCTCAACCATCAGGTCCCACACCACCAGGTTCGGGAACAGTTATTACACCTCAACCATCAGGTCCCACACCACCAGGTTCCGGAACAGTTATTACATCTCAACCATCAGGTCCCACACCACCAGGTTCCGGAACAGTTATTACCCCTCAACCATCAGGTCCCACACCACCAGGTTCGGGAACAGTTATTACCCCTCAACCATCAGGTCCCACACCACCAGGTTCCGGAACAGTTATTACCCCTCAACCATCAGGTCCCACACCACCAGGTTCAGGAACAGTTATTACTCTACAACCATCAGGTCCCTCAACACCAGGATCAGGAACAGTTATTACTCTTCAACCATCAGGTCCCACACCACCAGGTTCAGGAACAGTTATTACCCTACAACCATCAGGTCCCACACCACCAGGTTCAGGAACAGTTATTACCCCTCAACCATCAGGTCCCCCACCACCAGGTTCAGGAACAGTTATTACCCTACAACCATTAGGCTTCTGAACCATTGCGGATAACTTCACTCACCACAACCCCAAAATAATTCTACCACCTACAGGATTATGTTCATGGACTCCTTACAACTCATGTTCTCAGTATTATTTTTTGATTTGTGCAGTTTGACTTCTTTTGCACATTGGTTGTTTGTCAGTCTATACTTAGGTCTAGTTTTTCATAATTTCTATTGCATTCCCTTTTGTCCTGTAAATGCCTGCAAGAAAATGAGTCTCAGGCTAGAAAATACGTACATATGTTGATAATAAGTTTACTTCGAACTTTGAACTTTGAACTATGGACTCAGAGTGCAGAGACAGAGAGTGGAAGGTCTCATGCTATCCATTCGAAGTAGGCTGCCGTGGGTTTATTGCGTTCACTTTCCAGAAGTGGCTGCGTGACCTTGGCTTCACTAGAAGGGAGATCAAGTCAACCAGCAGGGCTGTAGCTGAGGCAGCAGAGACAGGATCGGCATGGGTGTGGACCAAGTACGTCCAGAGGGGCAGATAGTCAGACAGTGTATACATCTTTTTTAGTTGCATAGACACCTGAAGAGCAGACTATCTGTTGGATGGAAGCGACCAACAACTCTGATATTGACAGATGCCAAGTTTTTAAGCTCACCAGTGGGAGGTGGTGCTTTAGCACTGCTGGCCCACTACCTCGAGGGAGTCTTGATCATAAGCGGGTCGAAACTCCTGCGGACAGGTGGCAGATCAACTGATGATCCCACTGGTGATAGCACAGAACAGTTAACATCTTAGTCCACCTGTATTTTCAATTCTATAATTCTGTCCAGTTTTTCATAATTTCTATTGCATTCCCTTTTGTCCTGTAAATGCCTGCAAGAAAATGAGTCTCAGGCTAGTAAATACGTTCATACGTTGATAATAAATTTACTTTGAACTTTGAACTATGGACTCAGTAATGAAGGAAGACCAGCAATATAGTTGCATGTCAGGGTGGTGGAGGAGGTCTTACAACCCTTCTCCTCCTTTCCTGTCAAGCTTTGCTGGTAACCTCAGTTGGAAGTACCTCCCAAGCCTTCTCTGATTTCCAGTGCAGGGCTGAGGGGGTGCCACAGTCTCTGGCAGGCTATGTTCTAGGTGAGATATTCAGTGAACCTCACGACTATCCAAATGAAGACAGTAGAGCCTTCCTCTGAACCCTGAAGAAAATCAGCCTACACATCTCCCAGCCACCAGCACCGACACACATCTTGGGGCCATTATCAACACGTTGATGGGATGTCGTTGTGCACAGGTCAGCTGAATACCAGTCCTTGAGTTCACTGACAGACTTCCACACTCACCTCCCACTCAGAGGTTGGTAAGAGCGTGGGACCAGCTGCCAGCGGAAGTGGTGGGCGAGGTTTCAATATCAGTACTTAATAGAAGTTTGATAAGTACATGGATGGGAGGGATATGGAGGGAGATGATCCAGGTGTAGGTCGGTGGAACCAGGTAGAATAACTCGATGGGCTGAAGGGCCTGTTTCTGTGCTGTAGTGTTCCATGACTGTGGTATCCGCCCTGCTCTGCTGGGGGAGAAGCTAACAGTGATGCAGGTGGATGCTTTCCTGGTGTCATGGATTCTTGATTACCTGACTGGCAGACCACAGTATGTGTGCTTGCAACACTGTGTGTCCGACAGAGTGATCAGCAGCACTGGGGCTCCACAGGGGACTGTCTTGTCTCCCTTTCTCCTCACAATTTACACCTCGGACTTCAACTACTGCACAGAGTCTTGTCATCTTCAGAAGTTTTCAGGTGACTCTGCCATAGTTGGATGCATCAGTAAGGGAGATGAGGCTGAGTACAGGGCTACGGTAGGAAACTTTGTCACATGGTGTGAGCAGAATTATCTGCAACTTAATGTGAAAAAGACTAAGGAGCTGGCAGTAGACCTGAGGAGAGCTAAGGTACCGGTGACCCCTGTTTCCATCCAGGGGGTCAGGGTGGACATGGTGGAGGATTACAAATACCTGGGGATACGAATTGACAATGAACTAGACTGGTCAAAGAACACTGAGGCTGTCTACAAGAAGGGGCAGAGCCACCTCTATTTCCTGAGGTGACTGAGGTCCTTTAACACCTGCCGGACGATGCTGAGGATGTTCTGTGGTGGCCAGTGCTATCATGTTTGCTGTTGTGTGCTGGGGCAGCAGGCTGAGGGTAGCAGACACCAACAGAATCAACAAACTCATTTGTAAGGCCAGTGATATTGTGGGGATGGAACTGGACTCTCTCACGGTGGTGTCTGAAAAGAGGATGCTGTCTAAGTTGCATGCCATCTTGGTCAATGTCTCCCATCCACTACATAATGTACTGGGTGGGCACAGGAGTACATTCAGCCAGAGACTCATTCCACCGAGATGCAACACTGAGCGTCATAGGAAGTCATTCCTGCCTGTGGCCATCAAACTTTACAACTCCTCCCTTGGAGGGTCAGACACCCTGAGCCAATAGGCTGGTCCTGGACTTATTTCATAATTTACTGGCATAATTTACATATTACTATTTAACTATTTATGGTTCTATTACTATTTATTATTTATGGAGCAACTGTAACAAAATCCACTTTCCTCCAGGATTAATAACGTATGACTATGACTATATGACTAAACTGCTGTGGATTCCCTGAGAAAACAAAGGTTCTATAGAAATGCAAGGGGTCTCAGTACATTTGATTTTGTAATCTTCCTGTCGCTGTATTTCACTGACCATTTCGATACTGTGTGGTCAATCATCCTTCCGTACAAATACAGCCAGCGGCACCACTGGTCCCACATCAACTCCACAGTCAGCATCACAAATAACAGAGAGGGCCATGTGTGTGCTGACCATCACAAAGGGTAGACTTGTAAAACTACAGCCTGCCTTCTGAAGACAGGCGATTAGGTGTGAATTGCCAAGACAAAGCGTGACGATGGAGACATCTTGATTAGCTGAGCACAGCCTCCACAAGCAAGGGGAATGAACCAACCCTTAATTAGTTACTTCTCAGCTTTTCATTTAACATCATCACTTCAATTTGTCACTTGCAATCAGAAATAATGATTTGTATGTGTTCATATATTTTTCTATAACATTTATTATATAATTTTTCTTACAAATTATAGATTATAATGATAATGTAGAAATTATAATTAGAAATGTATCTTTAACAAAGCTCTGGGAAGGTGTAAATAACTAAAGATACGCCTCTCCCATAGCATGGCTTTTTCAAAATGCAAGCAGCAAAGTTCATATGAAAATGAAACAGATCAGAGAGCAGGCTCTCTTCATCTCTGTGCACTCTGCACATTCCGTTACAAAAAGCAGCACGTAGACACAGAGACAGAGCACAGTGACAGACCAATCACAGACCCAATCCTAGTGCATTCCAATGGACCTCCCTTCCTTCCACCTGTGCAGCCAATGGTAAATCAGGATACATCTTACTCTTTCCCATCAAACTTCCTCTTCATTGACTCATCCCTCTCCCAATCATTCTAAATGGATCAAATTCACAATTCTAACATCGAGTCAAGTGCTCAATTTTTAATAAATTTCCACATAGAAATTCACAGAGCAGTCTTGCCTTTAATAAGCATGATGCCTACAAGGCCACAGCATTTTTTAGAAAGTTTAGTCCTGTAATATTAAGAGTAAGATAAAGATTAGATTTATTTGTCACATTTACATCGAAATGTACAGCAAAATTAAAAACAACACACACACAAAAGTTGCTGGTGAACGCAGCAGGCCAGGCAGCATCTCTAGGAAGAGGTACAGTTGACATTTTGGGCCGAGACCCTTCGTCAAGACTAACTGAAAGAAGAGATAGTAAGAGATTTGAAAGTGGGAGGGGGAGGGGGAGATCCGAAATGATAGGAGAAGACAGGAGGGAGAGGGATGGAGCCAAGAGCTGGACAGGTGATTGACAAAGGGGATATGAGAGGATCATGGGACAGGAGGCCCAGGGAGAAAGAAAAGGGGGAGGGGGGAAAAACCCAGAGGATGGGCAAGGGGTAGAGTGAGAGGGACAGAGAGAGAAAAAGGAGAGTGAGAAAAAGAACGTGTGTACATAAATAAATAACGGATGGGGTACGAGGGGTCCCACCTCCCGCTCGTACCCCATCAGTTATTTATTTATTTATGTACACACATTCTTTTTCTCCCTCTGTCCCTCTGACTATACCCCTTGCCCATCCTCTGGGCTTCCCTCCTCCCCCTTTTCTTTCTCCCCGGACCTCCTGTCCCATGATCCTCTCATAGCCCTTTTGACAATCACCTGTCCAGCTCTTGGCTCCATCCCTCCCCCTCCTGTCTTCTCCTATCATTTCAGATCCCCACCTCCCCCTCCCACTTTCAAATCTCTTACTATCTCTTCTTTCAGTTAGTCCTGACGAAGGGTCTCGGCCCGAAACATCGACTGTACCTCTCCCTAGAGATGCTGCCCGGCCTGCTGCATTCACCAGCAAGTTATATGTGTGTTGCCTGAAATTCCAGCATCTGCAGGTTTCCTTGTGTTAGCGAAATTAAAAATGTCATGGAGGGAAAAGATGGAATATGAAGGTAAGCTAGCCAAAATATTAAAGATTATACCAAAAGTTTCTTCAGATATATAAAGAGTAAAAGAGAGGCGAGAGCAGATATTGGACCGCTGGAAAATGATGCTGGAGAGGTAGTGATGGGGGTAGAAAGCACGGCAACACCTCTACTTCCTAAGGAGCCTGCGGAAGTTTGGCATGTTATCAAAAACCTTTCCAACACATAGGTGTGTGGTGGAAAATGTGTTGACTGACTGCATTACAATCTTGTATGGGAACACCAATGCCTCTGAGCAGAAAATGCCACAAAGGGTAGTGGATAGGGCCCAGTACGTTACGTGTAAAACCCTCCCAACCAATAAACACATCTGCATGAAACATTGCTGTAGAAAAGCAGCATCCATCATCAAAGATCGTCACCACCCAGGCCATGCTCTTTTCTCGCTGCTGCCATCAGGTAGAAGGTACAGGAGCCTCAGGACTCACACCACCAGGTTCAAGAACAGTTACTACTCCCTCAATCATCAAGCTCTTGAACAAAAAGGGATAACTACACTCATTTAAGGACTCTTTTAACTTGTTATTTCATGCTCATTATTTATTGTTATTCATTTATATCTGCATTTGCATAGTTTGATCTTGTTTACAATTCCTGTTCTATAGATTTCCTAAGTATGCCCACAGAAAAGGAATCTCAGGGTTGTATGTGGTGGCCGGCATCTATCTGTCTCGAAGGACAATGGGTGATGATGATCATCGTCACAAGCCTGGGCGGAAGGTGTGGAGATCCAGTCATCAAGATCCCTAACCCAGCCTCACCAGTGCAGTCCAAAGGAAAGCTTATGAAGAAGTACGTTTGGCACCAGCTTGGCTACAGGAGCTGCTGGAAGGATGTTCAATGATATCCAGCCACCTTGGATTTGCAAATCCACTCTGGATTTGCTGTCTGGGTTTACTCCCAGAGCCTTCGTCTCTCCCGAGGCTGCCCATAAGGCAGTGTGGCTATTTACCCGTAGCTGGGGATCTGGTTCACAAGCACCGGGGCATATCCACACACTGATGGGCCTGCATACTACATGTACAGGCGCGAGACCTCTTCTCTGTCCTCTGTAGTTCAGCCTGAGTCCGAAAGGAGTTCAGTTTCCGTGTGTCGCCAGCGAGGAGGCACTACATGAGACTTGCTGTTGGAGAGGCCATGTACTGGCAGGGAGAGGCTTACACATTCAGCTCTCCTTTGCTCAAGACTGCTAGCTGGCGGTGGAAACTGAAAGTGAGAACAACAAATACTACCCACTACACTACCACACTAGATGCATCACAGCAACCATTTTGACACCTGACATGTATGTACCCTGGTAATAATTTTTACCTTGACTTTGAAGGAAATGGCAGATGAACTGAATAAGTATTTTCCATCAGCTTTCACTGTGGAATACACTGCCAGAAGTTTGAGAGTGTCAGGGGGTAAAAGTGAGTGAAGTTGCCATTACAATAGAGAAGATGCTTGGGAAAATGGAAGGTCTGAAGGTGTGTAAGTCACCTGGACCAGATGGTCTACACCCCAGGGTTCTGAAAGGCGTAGCTGAAGAAATTGTGGAGGCATTATTAATGATCTTTCAAGAATCAATGGATTCTGACATGGTTTCAGAGGTCTTGACATTTTTAAATGTCACCCCACTCCTCAAGAAGGCAGTGATGCAGAAGAAAAGGAAACTATAGGCCAGTTAGCCTGACCTCAGTGGTTGGGAAGATGTTGGAGTCACTTTTTAAGAATGGTGTCAGTACCAGGGTGCTCAAAGCCTGTGCCCCTCAGCTATGTGGAGTACTTCGCCATGTATTCAACCTGAGCCTGAGGCTCCGGAGGGTTCCTGTGCTGTGGAAGACGTCCTGCCTCGTCCCTGTGCCGAAGACGCCGTGCCCCAGCGGTCTCAATGACTACAGACCGGTGGCATTGACCTCCCACATCATGAAGACCCTGGAGAGACTTGTTCTGGAGCTGCTCCGGCCTATGGTCAGGCCACACTTAGATCCCCTCCAGTTCGCCTACCAGCCCCGACTAGGAGTTGAGGATGCCATCGTCTACCCGCTGAACCGTGTCTACGCCCACCTGGACAAGCCAGCGAGCACTGTGAGGGTCATGTTTTTTGACTTCTCCAGTGCGTTCAACACCATCAGCCCTGCTCTGCTGGGGGAGAAGCTAACAACGATGCAGGTGGATGCTTTGCTGGTGTCATGGATTCTTGATTACCTGACTGGCAGACCACAGTACGTGTGCTTGCAACACTGTGTGTCTGACAGAGTGATCAGCAGCACTGGGGCTCCACAGGGGACTGTCTTGTCTCCCTTTCTCTTCACCATTTACACCTCAGACTTCAACTACTGCACAGAGTCTTGTCATCTTCAGAAGTTTTCTGATGACTCTGCCATAGTTGGATGCATCAGCAAGGGAGATGAGGCTGAGTACAGGGCTACAGTAGGAAACTTTGTCACATGGTGTGAGCAGAATTATCTGCAGCTTAATGTGAAAAAGACTAAGGAGCTGGTGGTAGACCTGAGGAGAGCTAAGGTACCGGTGACCCCTGTTTCCATCCAGAGGGTCAGTGTGGACATGGTGGAGGATTACAAATACCTGGGGATATGAATGGACAATAAACTGGACTGGTCAAAGAACACTGAAGCTGTCTACGAGAAGGGTCAGAGCCGTCTCTATTTCCTGAGGAGACTGAGGTCCTTTAACATCTGTCGGATGATTCTGAGGATGTTCTACGAGTCTGTGGTGGCCAGTGCGATCATGTCTGCTGTTTTGTGCTGGGGTAGCAGGCTGAGGGTAGCAGACACCAACAGAATCAACAAACTCATTCGTAAGGCCAGTGATGTTGTGGGGATGGATCTGGACTCTCTGACGGTGGTGTCTGAAAAGAGGATGCTGTCCAATTTGCATGCCATCTTGGACAGTGTCTCCCATCCACTACATAATGTACTGGTTGGGCACAGGAGTACATTCAGCCAGAGACTCATTCCACCGAGATGCAACACAGAGTGTCATAGGAAGTCATTCCTGCCTGTGGCCATCAAACTTTACAACTCCCTTGGAGGGTCAGACACCCTGAGCCAATAGGCTGGTCCTGGACTTATTTCCTGGCATAATTTACATATTACTATTTAACTATTTATGGTTTTATTACTATTTAATTATTTATGGTGCAACCGTAACGAAAACCAATTTCCCCCGGGATCAATAAAGTATGACTATGACTATGACTATGAATGTGGCTTCAGCCTACTTGGAGGGACATGATAAAAAAGGATGAAGTCAGCATGGTTTCCTTAAAGAGAAATCTTGTCTGGCAAATCTGTTGGAATTCTTTGAAGAAATGACAAGCAGGATAGACAAAGGAGAATCGATTGAGGTTGTGCAATTGGATTTTCAGAAGGCCCTTTTTCAACGTGCCACACATAAGGCTGCCTAATAAGCTACATGGTATTACAGGAAAGATTCTAGCAGGGATAAAGCAGTGGCTGATTGGCAGGAGGTAAAGAGTGGGAATAAAGGGAGCCTTTTCTGGCTGGCTCCCAGTGACCAGTGGTGTTCCACAGGGGTCGGTATTGGGACCAATTCTTTTTACGTTATATATCAATGATTTGAATGACAGAATTGATGGCTTTGTTGCAAATATATGAAGATAGATGGAGGGGCAGATAGTTTTAAGGAAGGACCTAGAAAGTTTAGGAGAATGGGCAAAGAAGTAGCAAATGGAATAGTGTCAGGAAGTGTATGGTCAGGCACTTTGGTAGAAGAAATGAAAGGGTTGTTCATTTTTCAAATGGGAAGAGAATTCAAAAATGTGAGGTGGAGAGGGACTTGGGAGTCCTTGTGCAGGATTCCCTAAAGGATAATTTGCAGGTTGAGTCTGTGGTGAGGAAGGCAAATACGATGTTAGCGTTCATTTCAAGAGATCTCGGTAATTAAAGCAAAGATGTAATGTTGAGGCTTTATAAGGCAGTGGTGAGGCCTCCTCTCTAAGAAAGGATGAGCTGACATTGGAGAGGGTTCACAGGAGGTTCTCGAAATGATTCCGGGATTGAAAGGCTTGTCATATGAGGAGTGTTTGGATGATCTGGAATTCAGAAGAATGGGGTGGTGGGGAGAGGGGGGAATCTCACTGAAACCTATTGAATGTAAAAAGGCCTCGATAGAGTGGATATGGAGAAGATGTTTGCAGCCTAAGACCAGACGGCACAGCCTCAGAATAGAGGGATGTCCATTTAGAACGGAGATGAGGAGGAACTTCGTTAGCCAGAGAGTGGTGTACCTGTGGTATCTGTTGCCACAGATGGTGTGGAGGCCAAGACATTGGGTACATTTAATACAGAGGTTGATAGATTCCTGACTGGTCAGGGCATGAAGGGGTACGGGGAGAGGGCAGGAGACTGGGGCTGAGAGGGAAAATGGATCAGCCATGATGAAATGGTGGAGTAGATTTGATGGGCCAACTGGCCTAATTCTGCTCCTATATCTTATAGTATTATGGAAACATTGAAATGTGCCATTTGAGTCAGCGACCATCACAGCCTGATGATGTGCTGGGGGCAGCCCACAGGTGTTACCACACTTCTGGCATCTCACAGGGAACTGCAGAAAGACAGGAGCAGGAAAGGAGTGGGGGTGTGTGTCCTGAAACTGTGGTGAAAATGGGAAGGTGGAGGGGGTGGAGAGTGGAGGAAGGGAGTGAGGATGAGTGTGGAGATGGAGGGAGGAGGGTGAGGATGGAGGGTGAAGTTGGAGTGTGAAGGTAGAGGGTGGAGGGTGAGGGTGAGTGTGAGGGTAAGGGTGAGAGTGGAAGGTGAGGGTGTAGGGTGGAGGGTTAGGATGAGGGTGGAGGGTGGAGGTGCAGGGTGAGGGCAGAGTGTGAGGGTAGAGGGTGTGGGTGAGATGGAGGGTGAGAGTGTGGGTAGAGGGTGAAGGTAGAAGGTTTGGGTGAGGCGGAGGGTGGGGGTGAGGGTAGGAGTGAGGGTGGAGGATGAGAGTAAGTGAGGATGAGTTTGATGGTGGAGGGTGGAGAGTGGGGGTGAGGGAGGGTGTGGGTGGAGGGTGAGCATGAGGTTGAGTTTGATGCTGCAGGGTGGAGTGTGAGGGTGGAGGGTGACAGTAAGGTTGAGGGTGAGGGTGGAGGTTGAGGGTGGAGGGTGGGGGTAAAGGTGGAGGGATAGGGTGGAGGGTGAGGGTAAGGTTGAGGTTGAGTTTGATGGGGAGGGTGGAGGTTGAAGGTGAGGATGTAGGTGGAGTGTGGAGGGTTGAGGGTGGAGTGTGAGGGTGGAGGGTGAGGGTAAGGGTGAGTGTGGAGGGTGAGGTTGAGTGATAGTGGAAGTTGAAGGTTGAGGTTGAGGATGAGTGTGGAGGGTGGAGGGTGAGGGTAAGGTGAGGTTGAGTTTGATGGGGAAGGTGGAGAGTGAGGGTGGAGGGTGGGTGTGGGTGGAGGTTGAGGGTGAGGATGTGGGTGGAGTGTGGAGGGTTGAGGGCGAGGGTGGAGGGTGAGAGTAAGGATGGAGGGTGAGAGTGAGGCTGGAGAGGGATGAAGGAGATGTGAAACTGCAAAACTAGTCCAGATGGGCTGAATGGCCTGTGTCTGTTCTGCAGATTGAATGTTACAATTTGGTTATTAAATTGGTCTGATTTTTCCGTGATTTGACCTATATAGTGTCTATTAGACTCTCACCTCCATCACCCCAGAGCCCAGAGTTTATAGATTGAGCTCTTGAAAGCAACCAATATTGTATGTAACACAATAAAAAAAGAATATGGGAAAATCTGTTCAAATACACCTGAGAGAGGTTTAAAAGGAGACTGGGGCAAAGTTAATATTTCTGTATGAATCAACACTCTGTGCAGAGCTTTAATGAAAAGCTTCCTCCTGACTCAGTCTCTGACATGGGGGGCTGCCAGCTGGGGAGTGGCACTGATTTCCACCGTGCCCGTGGGGATGCGTTAATTGCAGCAGCTTGTACAGGAACCCTTGCAGAACCTGTCACATTTTGTGGAGTGAGAACCAATCTCTCACTCAGCAGACGATCGATTGAAACAGATGTTATGTTTCTAGGGCATCTGGGAGTTTCCAACTATCATGTCTCCCAAATGATCTGAATATCAGGCAAAGAACACTGCCGACGAAAGATTCCCTATCTACAGCACCATGCAGAGTTTTAAACAATGTCCTCGCAACTTCATACATTCCCTGTCTTCCTGAATTTTTCCAGCTGCTTCCCTATTCCCTAGTACAGGGGGAGCAGAGGTGAGGCAGCCGTGTGCACAGATTTGGATAAATGGCCTGCCTCATGGCTCTCTGGTCCATAGTCTGCCCTTTTGTACCAAAATAAGTCGTTATGCCAACGCTTGACCCAGGCCAGCTGGATTCTGGATTAGAGCACAAAGCACTTCTCTTTCCTAAAGGGCTTTCTCCACTAATTCCAACCCCTGAAAACAGATCAGCTGGTTGGTGAGATGCTTTGTGAGCTCTGCCTTCCCCACACTGCTTCAGTCACCAACAGCTGAGATGTGGTAACCCACTCTGGGTGCACTATGAAGGGGAACCCTCCCTCAATTCCTTACACTTTTTGAAAGTGTTAAAGAAAATGTGCCTAACATGAGGGGGGAGGGCATAATTTTAAGTGGGGGGGTTGCTGGAGATGTCAGAGGTAGGTTTTCTTTCACACAGGGAGTGGTGTTTGCGTGGACCCTGCCCAGCTTGGTGGCACAGTCACATACATCAGGGACATTGAGAGATTCTTAGGTCAGTAGATGATAGAAACATGGGGGGGGGCTATATCCTGTAGGGGGGAAGGGTTAGATTGATTTTAAACTAGGCTGAAAGGTCAATAAACATTGAGAGCTGAAGGACTGTACTGTGTTGTAATGTTCTATGTTCAGAAACATTTTTGCTTTAATATAAATATTCTAGTTGCTCTAAAGACACTGCTTGATTATCATTCCTAACCACTAGAACTCTTATTATCTACATTTTAATTGATATGAGGTCCATGAAAAATAACAACTGAGTCTAATGCTTTGACTTAATTTGACTTCAGCACTTGCTATAAAAGTGAAAAAAATAATAACCTGTTTTGGCAACGCAAGTCGCGATGTGTAATTATGTCACATGGGGGTTGCATGGTGTGTCACTCTAATCCCAGAGATTACGAAGTGTGATTGGTCAATATTTCTATTTGCTACTTCGCTCTTTTAAAGCGTTTACCAATGGCAAACTACACATAGCCTGGTAGATGTCTCACTGCAGGGGAAAGGGAGGAATTATTATTCCAAACACTACTGCAAGTAAGTCCAGGCATCCCAACTGCCTGAACACTGCCCTTATGAAAGACGAGGCAGAGCAGGTATTAATAAACATCCTGAGAAAATGACTACCTGGCAGATCCTGACACTTCTCTAATTCTGGAGTATCTCAAGCCAAATGCTGTTCTTCCATCCAGAGGTCGTAAATGGTTATGTACAATGATCGGTGTATTCAATGCAGTAAGAGGCTATCAGCCAGATAGAACCCACTCTGTACCAGAATGGCTTTAGTCCCGACTACCAAGCACACTCGTTATTCCAGTTTATCTCACAAAGAATCTGCCATGAGTTTGATCATTTTACAACCTCTGGAGCCCCCAGGCTAAGAAGTACTTACAGAGTAAAGACATAAAGGAGTTCCAACGTAGAGTGGAGGGCTGCTTTGTCGAGCACCTTCACTCCATCCACAGGAGGATTTCCTGGTAGCCAACCATTTTAATTTCAGTCCCTATTCCCATTGCAACATGGTCTCCTCTGCTGCCAGAGGCTTGGGTTGGAGGAGCAACATCTCATAATCCATCTGGGTAGCCTCTAACCTGATGAATTGCACATTGATTTCTCTAATTCCAGTACTTCCTCCCCCCCTCTTCCATTCCCCACTCTGGCTTCCCTCTTACCTCTTTTATTTTCCTCTCCTGCCTACCACCTCCCTTTGGTTCCCCTCTTCTTTCCCTTTCTTCCATGGCTCACTTTCCTCTCCGACCAGATTCCTTCTTCTTCAGCCTTTTACCTCTTCCACCCATCACCTCCCAGCTTCTCACTTTATCCTCCACACCCCCACCCACCCACCTCCCCCCTCACCTAGTCTCACCTGTCACTGCCAGCTTGTACTCCTTCACCTCTGCCCCACCTTCTTATTCTGGCTTCTGTCCCCTTCCTTTCGAGTCCTGATGAAGGGTCTTGACTCAAAACGCTGACTGTCTATAACATTAGAGACCCATATCAGAATTAGGTTTATCATCACCCACATATGTCATGAAATTGGTTTTTTGCGGCAGCATCCGTTAGTCTTGTGAGACCATGGATCTGCGCCTGGAAAGTCTTCACCCTCCAGGGCACTGGCTTGGGCAAGGTTGTATGGAAGACCAGCAGTTGCCCATGCTGCAAGTCTCCTCTCTCCACGACATCAGTGTTGTCCAAGGGAAGGGCATTAGGACCCATACAGCTTGGCACAAGTGTCGTCGCAGAGCAATGTGTGATTAAGTGCCTTGCTCAAGGACACAACACGTTGCCTCAGCTGGGGCTCGAACTCACGACCTTCAGATCGCCAGTCGAATGCCTTAACCACTTGGCCATGTGCCCACATTGCAGCAGCAGTACAGTGCAATACGTAAAGTTACTACAGTATTGTGCAAAGGTCTTAGGCACCTAGCTCTATCTATATGCCTAAGACTTTTGCACAGTCCTGTAGGTCTGCCATAAATAGGGCATCCTCCGAAGTGGAACTATAAACACAACTCTGAAAAATCCAGTGGGTCAAGAGGCATCTGTGGAGGCAAAAGGCAGAAGTTGATGTTTTGGGTTGAGACGGTGAGAGGGAAGAGGAAAGATTGCTGTATATGGCAATAAAAGGGAGGAGTGGGGTGGAGCCTAGTGGGTGATTTGGAACCAGATGGTGGGGGGGTTGGTGGTGGATAGTGGAACCTGGTGGCCGGAAGGGTTGAGAGTGAAGGTGGGCTACCTGAAATGGGACTATTCAGTGCTCATTCCATCAGGTTGGATGCTACCTGTGCCATGTGAAGTGCTGTTCTTCCATTCTGTGTTTCTCTAGTGCAGACCTGGGAAGGGCGGCATGGTAGAGTAGCAGCTAGCACAAAGCTCTACCACACCAGCGATCAGGGTTCAATTCCCACCATTGTCTGTACGTTCTGCCCTTGACCGCATGCATTTCCTCTGAGTGCTCCAGTTTCCTCCCATATGCTAGAGACGTAAGGGTTAGTGAGTTGTGGACGTGCTATGTTGGCACTGGAAACGTGGTGACACTTGCTGGCTGCCCCCAGCACAAGCTCAGACTCTGTTGGTCATTGATGCAAATGATGAATTTATGCTTTGGTAACATTGAAACATAGAAAACCTACAGCACAATACAGGCCCTTCGGCCCACAAAGCAGCGCCGAACATGTCCCTACCTTAGAAATTAACTAGGCTTTACCCATAGCCCTCTATTTTTCTAAGCTCCATGTACCTGTCCAGGAGTCTCTTAAAAGACTCTATTGTTTCCGCCTCCACCACCGTTGCCGGCAGCCCATTCCACGCACTCACTGCATAAAAAACTTACCCCAGACATCTCCTCTGTACCTACTTCCAAGCACCTTAAAACTGCCCTCTCGTGTTAGCCATTTCAGCCCTGGGATAAAGCCTCTGACTATCCACACGATCATTGCCTCTCATCATCTTGTACACCTCTATCAGGTCACCTCTTATTCTCCACTGCTCCAAGGACAAAAGGCTGAGTTCACTCAACCTATTCTCATAAGGAATGCTCCCCAATCCAGGCAACGTCCTTATAAATCTCCTCTGTACCTTTTCTATGGTTTCCACATCCTTCCTGTAGTGAGGTGACCAGAATTGGGCACAGTACTCCAAGTGGGGTCTGACCAGGGTCCTATATAGCTGCAACATTACCACTCAGCTCTTAAACTCAATCCCATGGTTGATGAAGGCCAATGGACCGTATGTCTTCTTAACCACGCAGTCAACCTGCGCAGCAGCTTTGAGTGCCCTATCGACTCGGACCCCAAGATCCCTCTGACTCTCCACACTGCCAAGAGTTTTACCATTAATACTATATTCTGTCATCATATTTGATCTACCAAAATGAACCACCTCACACTTATCTGGGTTGAACTCCATCTGCCACCTCTCAGCCCAGTTTTGCATCCTATCGATCAACAAAGCTAATCTTTATCTTTATCTGCTGTTTTATCTGACTCTATGACTAATTGGTGGGATTTTCATAGACTACAGTATTTGTGAGAGTTTGCTGTGTTTAAATTGACTTTCACACCTATATTTTACAATGACAACTCTTTAAAAGTATTTAATCAGTTAAATCATGGATCGGAATGTGCTGAGGTTGTGAAGGAAGCTAAGTACACTCGGTGCCCGGTGTATTAGGTACACCTGTACACCTGCTTGTTAATACAAATATCTAATTGGCCAATCATGTGGTAGCAATTCAATGCATAAAAACATGCAGACATGGTCAAGAGGCTCAGTGGATGTTCAGACCAAACATCAGAATGGGGAGGAAATGTAATCTAAATGACTTTGACCATGGAACGATTGTTGGTGCCAGATGGGGTGGTTTGAGTATCTCAGAAACTGCTGATCTCCTGGGATTTTCATACACAATAGTCTCTAGAGTTTTCAGAAAAGGAGGGAAAAAAAATTAAAAAACATGCAGTTCTCTGATTATTAAACCTTTTTGTTAATGAGAGAGGTCAGAGGAGAATGGCCAGAGTAGGTCCAGCGGACAGGAAGGCGATGGTAACTCAAATAACCACACGTTACAACAGTGGCGTGCAGAAGAGCATCTCTGAATGCACAACACGTCAAACCTTGAAGTGAATGGGCTACAGCAGCAGATGGCCTTGAACATACACACAGGGGCCACTTTATTAGGTACAGGAGATAATTAATAAAGTGGCCACTGAGAGTAAGTCTCTTATCAGCTGCTTGACAGAAGTGTGCGATATCCACAGAGTCAACTTTCAGATTCCTCCTTCAATATGCTGCATCTGGCTATTTACTTATCCCCCTTTGGTACCTTCCAGTGCTCAGCTGCGGAGGTGAAACCTCTGCCAAGATTGGCGGCACTTTCAATCTCACACCTGCGACCCTTACGGGTTTTTGTTTTCTTGCTGTTTTGTTTCTGTGGTAATGAGCAATGAGTCACCAAGTCAATTCTATCAGAGACTGGCTGAGTGCAGAGAATACAATGTGGGCACTATAATAACCACAGCCTAAAATAATCATTTTGCCACTGACATGTTTAGCTTCGTAAAGACCACTGCAGTCAATTATTACTTATTAAGGATGTCTTTTTATTTTGTCTCAGTTTTAAAGAAATAGGCGCCATGGTAGCACGGCAGTTAATGCGACGCTATTACAGTTCGGAGTTCAGTAAGGAGTCTCGATGTCTTCCCCCATGGAATCCGCAGGTTTTCTCCGGGCACTCCAGTTTCCTCCCACAGTCCAAAGGTGCATCGATGGGTAGGTTTTCCGTGTGGGCGATCTGTTCGTTTTTTTGTGTGAGGGAGGGGGTAGGGGGTTTGGGGTTTGTGAATTTTGTTTATTTTCCCTTTTTGTGTGAGGAGGGTGGGTTGTTGTCTTTTCTTTCAATGAATGTTTTTCATGGCTATCCAGAGAAGACAAGTATCAGAGTTGCACCGTACATGCATACTTTGACAATAAAATCAGCCTTTGAACCTTTTTTAACCTGTCATTGTAAATTGTCCCGTGATTAGGCTAGTGCCGCTGGGGCAGTGAGGCTCGAAGGGCTGGAAGGGTCTGTTCTGCACTGTATTTCTAAATAGAGCTAAAAAAGATTTTGCATCCATTGAGTCATTTAGTGTAGTTCTTTCTGAAGGTTAATCACTGCTGTATTGCAGGAACTACAGCAAACAAATTTGGACACAGCAAGTTCCCGTGAAGAAATAACGAAGTAAATCATGGGTTTTAGGTGCGTTTGAGGGTTAAATATTGGCCTTGGCTGCCCTGCTTTGAGCAGTCAGGTATGGCCTGTGTTTTCTGGGATGTTTTGTGCATTGTTCCCTCAGCAACATGCTGATAATCTCAGCTCCTTCCCCCCCAACACCTTCCCTCGCACTGCGGTGAAACCAAAAATATGTTTCATCTTGAATCCCAGCCTATCATTAAAATTAACAATTCAGCAGCTAGCAATTACGTCTCCAAAAGTCACAATATTTTTATTAGCTCTGCGTTAGGCTGCATTGTCCCATGATGCTCATTGTAGAGTGGAAGATGTTTACATACAGTATGTCTGGTTATCACATGCTCCTGCTGGCAGACTGGAGGTAGAAGGTATGGTGTTCGCCCCTGATCCGTTTCTGGAAGCAACACTTTATTAAAGAGATCAAAGACTACTTTGTCACATGTACATTGAAGCATACAGTGAAATGTGCCATTTTGGCGTCAACAACCAGCACAGTCCGAGGATATACTGGGAGTCGCTTGCATGTGTCACCATGTTTCTGACTCCAACATACTGTACCGTACCCAATACTTACTAACTCTAACCAGGACGTATTTGGAATGAGGGAAGAAACTGGAGAACCCGAAGGGATCCCATGTGATTGAAGGGAAACAATAGAGTCTCCTTTCAGACTGCGGTGGGAATTGAATCCCAGTTGGTGTTTGCCCACATTGTAAAGCCCTGCACTAACCTCTACACAAACGTACCACTCCCTTGACCACAGAGGGGCTACAAAACGTGGGAGTTGAGTGCAGACCTCGTGCTTTAACCCTCAGGGTCCCTTCCCATCCCGATTCAACTCTGTATCAAAGTTAGAAACTGGGATGGTGAAGCTGATCGGACACCACCTTGTATGTTGTGATTTTGTGAATAAGAGGTGAGGGTAAACAGGGTGATTGGGTTGGAGAGGGATAGGAAGATGCTTGTGTGGAATATAGACAACACCATAGACCTGCTGGGCTGGAGGGCTGGTTCAGGGCAATACACTCTATATCATATTCTGTGAGATGTGTTTACGGCATGTGACTCAGAGAGCAAAATCATACTGCCTGACAGAATTTACAGCTCTGTGTCATTACATTTTTCCTCATAACTTCATTACATAAAAGTGAATGGCTAACACAGAGATTGTTGGAGAAAATTCAGACTTGCCACTTGTTTAAAAAAAAGAATATGGCTGTATTCATTGGTGTCTGAAACAGACTGTGTCCACTAATCATCTTATTGCTTTCCAAGGGATCTTTCTGTACTTAGATAATCTGTTACAAAATTCATAGCACAGGAGCGGGCCATGAACAGTAACACAATCAAAATCCTTCATAGTCTGAACCTCTACCTTAATCAACACACACACAAAATGCTGGAGGTACTGAGAGCGTCTTTGGAGGGGAATAAACTGTCGACATTTCGGGCCGTGACCCTTCATCAGGACTGGAGAGGAAGAGGGAAGAAGTGGGAGGGGAAGGGGTCATAGGTGAAGCCAGGTGAGGGGGAAGGTGGATGGGTGGGGGAGGGGATGAAATGAGAAGCTGAAAGGGGACAGGTGGAAGAGATGAAGGGCTGAAGTAAAAGGAATCTGAGAGGAGAGGACAGTGGATCATAGGAGAAGGGGAAGGAGGGGGAGCACCAGAAGGAGGTATTGGGCAGGTGAAGAGAAGAGGTAAGAGGAGAACCAGAATGAGGATGGAAAATGAGAGATGAGGGAGGGGTGAGAAATTGATGTTCACGCCATCAGGTCAGAGGCTACCCAAACAGAATAGGGAGTGTTGCTCCTTCAACATGAGTTGGGCCTCATCAGGGAACATTAACTGTTTATTCCCCTCCATAGATGCTGCCTGAGCTCCCAAGTTCCTCCAGCATTTCGTGCATGTTGCTCTGGATTTCCAGCAACTGCAGAATCTCTTGTGTTTGTGACCTGCTCTACCTTGAATGTTCTAAGAAAAATGACTCAGTGTCGTTAGCATTCCATGGAGAGGCAGGATGAACGTAAACGGGAAGTTGGCGTTCAGTGGGCTGAAGGGCCTTTTCGTACACGGTCTTCTCTGCTCTCTCCCCACCCGCAACAAAGACCAGAATAAAGAGTGAACTGCGGAAATGACTCAGCTGCTCTCAAGTTGTCTAACAATGACCAATCCTCCCACTATTCTATCGACCTTTTCCTTCACAAGGACAGTAATAGTTTTGTAAAATGTATATTTATTATTAACCCCTGCTGCTGCGCCCAGAGGAGTTGCACATCAATGATAAAAGAACCTCCCTCTCGTTCTCTGCAGTGCCCAACTCATTTTCAAACTTTACACTCTAATTATGAGTTCACACACTGATCTCTCCCCTACCCAGGTTTCGATTTTCTGCCTGATCATTTCATCATGTGAAATGTGCGATTTCACGCGTTTTTAGCATGTGAATTTCCAACTATCAGCTCCTACTCCGAATTGTATTGCCTGGCACTGACTTCATTCGGTGACTTCCCTGGGGTACAGCCACATTAGTCCTGCACTTGCAAACCGCTCATTACCCCATTGTGAAGAACTATGAAATATATAACCTGTTTGAAAGAACTCAGTAGAGTGGATTTGGAGAGGATGTTCCTATGATGGGAGAGTCTAGGACACAGCCTCAAAATAGAAGGGCATTCATTTAGAAAGGAGATGAGGAGAAAGTTTCTTTAGCCAGAGAGTGGTGAATCTGTGGAATTCTTTGCCACAGGCAGCTGTGTAGACCAGGTCTTTACATATATTTAAGGCAGAGGTTGATAGTTTCTTGACTGTGCAGGGCACAAAGGGTTATGGGTAGAAGGCTGAAGATTATGGCTGAGAGGGAAAATAGATCAGCCATGATGAAATGGTGCAGCAGACTCAATGGGGCAAATGCCCTAATACTGCTGCTATATCATATGGTCTTACAGTCTATAAACTCTTGTGACTAGTATGGTCAAACACACAAGTGCAGACAGTAGGTCATGGGAAATGGACAAGATCAGCAGATCCATGGGAAACGGACAAGATCAGCAGGTCTATGGGAATGGACAGATCAGCAGGTCTATGGGAAACGGACAATATCAGCAGGTCTATGGGAATAGACAAGATCAGCAGGTCCATGCGAATGGACAAGATAAGCAGGTCTATGGGAATGGACAAGATCAGCAGGTCCATGAGAACGGGCAACAAAACATCCAGTGATCAGCAGTTCTGTGGGTGCAAATGCCTTGTCAGAGGAGAATGGCCAGACTGGTTCAAGCTGACTGGAAAGTGACAGTAACTCAAATAACCACACGTTACAACAGCAGTGTGCAAAAGAGCATCTCTGAACAGACAACATGCTGAACCTTGAAGTGGATGCGCTACAGCAGCAGAAGACCATGCCAGGTTCCACTCCTGTACCTAACAAAGTGGCCACTGAGTGTACATATGGCCTTCCAGATGGGGGAATCATAATTAGAATAATGGTAGTTTAGCAGCTAGCACAACTCTTTACGGAGCCACTGTGGGACTGATATCATAGTGCAGGGACCAGTTTCATGCATCTCAAATAATATTTCTGGAAGTTTGATCAACAGACATCATCAAATCATGTTGTAAATCACTTGAGAAAACTCGCATTTTCACAGCCTTGCTAAAAGATCAAGTCTTAAAGAGCAGAAGGCACAAAGGAAGCATTTCTGACGTGAATCTGAGCTCAGTGAGGTGGCCTTCAACAATGTACTGCTTTCTAAAAGCAGATTGAAGGCCACAGTTTGGAGCTCATGAGGTATTAGCTGATAAGCACTCTGATGCAGAATATGATGGGACGTGTTTATAACTTGCCCCCAGCACCCGGTCAAGTGGAAACCCACAGATTCGGTTTTCCCAGGAGCTGTCAATTGTGATCCCAGAGTTTAGCTACAGAATTTCATAAATGGATTAAAGATTAATTTTATTTGTTACATTAATGTGAAAACGTACAATGAAATGCGTTGCTCACATCAAATCAAATCAGTGAAGTTTGTGCTGGGCAGCCAACAGGCGTCGCCACGATTCTGGCACCAACATAGCATGCCCACAACTTACTAATCCTAACCCATATGTCTTTGGACTGTGGGAGGAAATCGGAGCACCCAGAGGAAACCTACACAGTCACGGGGAGAACGTACGAACTCCTAACAGATAACACACAAATTGAACTTCGATTTTACAGCTGGTGCTGTAAAGCACTGTGCTAATCACCATGCTACTGTGTTGCCCATGGATGTGCAGAAGAAGAGAAGCATTAAAAGTGTTAGATCTGGTGGAAATTGATCCAGAGGTTCTCCAGATGTCAAGAATGAAGCATAAAACTTGGTGACTATGGCCATTTTAAATAAATGTTACAAGGACAAAGAATAACAAAGAAAATGAAGCCATGGTTGTCCTGTACTCAGACAGGAGATAACAACATTTCAGTGGTAACAATTAATCGTAAAATAGCCAGATTCAAGTGGCGTGACTCCTGAGAAACTTCCAGAAATCAGAACCCGCTATCTTACAGTGACTAGAAAATTTACTGAACAATTATATGTTTATAGGTGATTACATAAAAATTATAAGCAAGCATAGGAAAATTAAACTACAAGGAAAATACTAGAAAAGCAACAATTCTGCACCCTGATCCAACCAAGGTGACATATATGGGAGAACACACAGGAGGGGCTTTCCCACACTCTTTGACCCCCCCACCCTCACACAGAACACTTTCACCTTCCTGCTGTCGGCCAGTGTCACCCCCACCCTCACACAGAACACTTTCACCTCCCTCCTGTCGGCCAGTGTCACCCCCACCCTCACATAGAACACTTTCACCTCCCTCCTGTCGGCCAGTGTCACCCCCACCCTCACACAGAACACTTTCACCTCCCTCCTGTCGGCCAGTGTCACCCCCACCCTCACACAGAACACTTTCACCTCCCTGCTGTCAGCCAGTGTCACCCCCACCCTCCTCCTCCGAATGGCCAAAGAGCTACTCCCCAAATCGCCGTGTCGATTCCTGAACAACTCGGAGAGAAATACAGGGAACACTTCCAACCACACCGATTTCTCGAACTTCCAGTAACCGATTCAGGTTAATTTATTTATCAAAACATGCAGTGAAGTGTGTTGTTTGTATTAACAACCAACACAACCTCAGGATGTGCTGGGGGCGGCCCCACAAGTGTCGCCACACATCCTGATGCCAACGTAGCATGTCCACAGTGTTCATCAGAACAACACAAATAACAACAGCGAAACAAACCCCCTTCCCACTCACACACTCACATAAACTCAGAGAAGGCCACCTTCGGGCATTTGACCTCCTGACCTCGGTCACCTTTCCACTCTGTCCTCCTTTTGTCTCTTATCCCACTGCCCCCATCACCCACCTCTTTCATCTACCCCACGCTCTTCATCTGCCCATCACACACATTCCTTCCTCTGGTGCCCTTCCCTTTATTGCATGGTCCTCTCTTATCAGATTCCATCTTCTTCAGCCCTTTGGCACTTCCACACATCAGCATCCAACATCTGGCCATCATTCCCACTTTCACCCCTCCCTTACTTGACTATCACCCCCCTCACCTGAATCCATCTATCACCCACCAACTCTTGCTCCAGCACTTCCCCAACTTGTTTTATACTGGCTATCTCCATAAGCAGAATTAGGCCAATTGGCCTGTTGAATTTGATTCACCATTCAATCATGGCTGATTTATTATCCCTCTCAACCCCATTCTCCCGCCTTTTCCCCACAGCATTTGATGCCCTTACTAATCAAGAACCTATCAACTTCCACTTTAAGAATCAAAGTTTAAAGTAATCCCCTCTCTTCCCTTCCAATTCCGATGAAGGGTCTTGACAGATGCTGCCTGATCTCCCCAAGTTTCTCCATCTCATTTCTGTGTTACTCCAGATATCCAGCATCTGTGATTTCTCGTGTCTTCAATCAGAACACAAGACCTTCCTTTGACCATCAGAGCCGTCGACTCTGACAACCAGACAGAGGTGTGGAGCACCGCCCTCAGATTGAGGAGCCCACAGAAATGTATGTACATCCAACGCCCGCTTCGTGACGCCGTAATCCTAACCGAGATAAAGATCAGTGTCAAGAAAAGCAACACAGAGAGGACATTCAGCCCATCAAGTCTGTGCCAACCACCAAGCACCCACTTACACTAACCCCGTTCCATTCTCCCCACATTCCCTTGAACTCCCCTCAGGTGCCCAAAGGATGACCTACTCATGTGGCCAGTGCTAGCGCTCCATTCCGAGCTCGGTGATGGTAGGAGATTGCCAGGTGACAGAGGAAAGGAGTCAAGGAAGAATTGGAATCAGAACCAGTCCTGCTGAAGGGTCTCGGCCCGAAACGTCAACTGTACTTTATTCCGTAGCTGCTGCCTGGCCCGTTGAGTTCCTCCAGCATTTTGTGTGTTTATTATCATTGTATTAGCATGTATGTCAGGAAATTTGTTGTTTTCTGGCAGTGCAGTGAAATACATAAAATATACTATAAATTGCAAAAAAAGAAATATATAATATACACACAGACATATATAAAGTAGAGCAAAAAATGGTTTCAGAAACTGATGACGGAAAGGAAGAAACTGTTCCTAAAACGTTGAGTGTGTGTCTTAAAGCTCCTGTACATCTTCCCTGATCGTACTAATGAGAAAAGGGCACGTCCTAGATGGTAAACGTGATGGATGTCGCCTTCTTGAGGTACTACCTTTTGAAGGTGTTCTTGATGGTGAGCAGGATATTGCCTATGATGGAGCTGGATGAGATTACGAAACTTTGTAGCTTTTTCTACTCCAGTGCATTGGAGCTGCCGTTCCAGACGGAGATGTAACCAGTCAGGATGCTCTCCATGGTACACCTGTAGAAATTTGCTTGAGTCTTTGGTGATGTACCAAATCTCCTCAACACACCATCCCACTGCTTCCCGGGAATTCCCGACCTGTGAGTGACTTTCAGCGTGATATTGTGAAACCTCAGACCTGTCCATCAGTAGTTTCAGGAAGGCCAGCACAACAGAGGAAACACTCCCTGCCTCACCTGTAGAAGAGTCTGTGGTTCATGGCATGGAGGTAAGCCAGCGTTGTCTAGGAAATGGCGAGTGGTGTGTGAGGGGGATAGGGTGCAGCTGGGGCTGGTACACAGCCATTCAGAGGCAGAGACAAGCTTAATTGTTGAACGTAAACAGTACGAGGGGAAGAGGGAATCCGACACAGCCAGTGGAGTTTTACTAAAGGAGATTGCAATAAACAGGTCCACAGTGAAGGCACAACAAAGTGCACCAGTAATCTCCTTGGATACCCCAGCAGCTCACTGATCACTGACTGTAATGTCAGTAACAACAAAAAAATGAGACCTGTGTATGATAATGAGAGACTAGACTCGCAAAGGGTAAATGAAGTTAGATAATCCAATAGTTTCTGATGCACACTTACACACGCACATGCTCTCTCTCGCTCCCTCCCTGTCAAATACACACAGTCACACACACACTATCAAATAGACACCCTCAGACACACACACTCACATACTCTCATATATGCACACCCACATACACACACACACACACACACACACACACACACACACACACACACACACCCACACCCAATGTTTGTGATCTTCTGCTGCTGTATAGCTCATCCACTTCAAGGATCAACATGTTGTGCATTCAGTGATGCTCTTCTGCACACCACTG
Source organism: Mobula birostris (assembly GCF_030028105.1). Lineage (NCBI taxonomy): Eukaryota > Metazoa > Chordata > Chondrichthyes > Myliobatiformes > Myliobatidae > Mobula > Mobula birostris. Next base: position 2,898,196 of record NC_092383.1, on the reverse strand, counting down.
TTGTAACGCTTTGTTATTTGAGTTACTGTCCCCCTCCTGACAACTTGAACCAGTCTGGCCATTCTCCTCCAACCTCCCTCATTAACAAGGCACTTTCACACATAAAATTGCCACTCATTGGATTTTTTTTTGTTTTTCACACCATTCTCTGTAAACTCTGGAGACTTGTGTGAGAAATTTCCAGGAGATCAACAGTTTCTGAGATACTTAAACCACCCCAGCTGGCACCAACAATCATTCCACAGTCAAAGTCACCTAGATCACATTTCCTCCCTATTCTGATGTTTGATCTGAACAATAACTGAACCTCTTGACCGCATCTGCATCCTTTTATGCATTGAGTTGCTGCCACATACTTAATAAAGTAGCCACTGAGTATATACACACACACACACACACACACACACACATACATACATATACACATAAAGACACACCCACCGAAACAGTTAAAACAACATATCTGTAGCATGTAATTTTGCAATCATTGAATTAAATCAAACCTTCCTGAGTCTTACCACATCTAACCGGGAATGATGGTGGCTGTTTAAACAGTTAACCAAAGACTCCAAAAACATGTCCCTCATCCCCGATGGCAGGGCTTAGCATCTGAGTGATAAACTACAAGCACTCACAACCATATTCAGTACAATATCAAATAGATGATCTACCTCTACTTTCTGTAGAGATCTCCACTATCACATATGCCACCCCCAGCCAATCAATTCATTGTATTGGCATCAAGGAATGACCTAGGGGACTGGCTGCACCAACTGTAGGAGTGGGCAATACCTCAACTGTAGTACTGGAGACCTGAACTAAAAGGCTCTTGAACCAGAGGAATAACTTCTCTTAACATCACTTGCCCCATGACTGAAATGTTCCCACAACTTATGGAGTAATCTTCAAGGACTTTTCATCTCAGGTTCTCGATACTTATTGCTTTTTTTCTATTAATTCATTCTTTCCTCATTCTTTTTCTATTTGCACAGTTTGTTGTTTTTTTGCACATTGGGTGTTTGTCCATACTGTAGGGCATGGTCTTTAGAAAAAACCATAGAAACCATAGAAAAACTACAGCACAGAAACAGGCCTTTTGGCCCTTCTTGGCTGTGCCAAACCATTTTCTGCCTAGTCCCACTGACCTGCACACGGACCATATCCCTCCATACACCTCCCATCCATGTATCTGTCCAATTTATTCTTAAATGTTAAAAAAGAACCCGCATTTACCACCTCGTCTGGCAGCTCATTCTATACTCCCACCACTCTCTGTGTGAAGAAGCCCCCTCCAATGTTCCCTTTAAACTTCCCCCCCCCTCACCCTTAACCCATGTCCTCTGGTTTCTTTCTCCCCTTGCCTCAGTGGAAAAAGCCTGCTTGCATTCAATCTATCTATACCCATCATAATTTTATATACCTCTATCAAATCTCCCCTCATTCTTCTACTCTCCAGGGAATAAAGTCCTAACCTATTCAACCTTTCTCTGTAACTGAGTTTCTCAAGTCCCGGCAACATCCTTGTAAACGTTCTCTGCACTCTTTCATCCTTATTTATATCCTTCCTGTAATTTGGTGACCAAAACTGAACACAATACTCCAGATTCGGCCTCACCAATGCCTTATACAACCTCATCATAACATTCCAGCTCTTATACTCAATACTTTGATTAATAAAGGCCAATGTACCAAAAGCTCTCTTTACGACCCTATCTACCTGTGACGCCACTTTTAGGGAATTTTGTATCTGTATTCCCAGATCCCTCTGTTCTACTGCACTCCTCAGTGCTTTACCATTAACCCTGTATGTTCTACCTTGGTTTGTCCTTCCAACATGCAAATACCTCACACCTGTCTGTATTAAACTCCATCTGCCATTTTTCAGCCCATTTTTCCAGCTGGTCTAAGTCCCCCTGCAGGCTCTGAAAACCTTCCTCACTGTCTACTACACCTCCAATCTTTGTATCATCAGCAAATTTGCTGATCCAATTTACCACATTATCATCCAGATCATTGATATAGATGACAAATAACAATGGACAAATAACAGTCTTTCATTGATTCTATTGTGTTTCTTGTATTTACTGTGAATGCCTGCAAGAAAATGAATCTCAGGGTTGTATATGGTGACATATATGTACAGTACTTTGACGAATAAACTCTTTTCAGGCTTTCAGCCAGGTACATGTATCGATTATAACCGATGTTTCGATGACAAGCTCTGCCACCTTCATCAGGGATGATGCCTGGGCACGTCTAGTCTGGTAGCATTTATACCCCCCGTGGTCCGTCCTTCCTGATTGGTCAGTCATCATACAATCAGGTTTCCACTCTCCCACCTTGTTTACAATCGAATTCCAATTCTTACTTAGAAGGGAAAGTACTAGATCCTTTTTTATATGTATTTTGATAATAAATTTACTTTGAACTTTATGCTGCACAACTAGGTGCACCTCTGGCCAACGAGATGGAAAGTTATACTCTTCGCAAGGTCGGACTTGAAGGCAGACCACGGGGTTAAAGGCAGGATCCTTAGCAGTGTGGAGGAACAGAGGGGCCTATGGGTCCATGACCATTGATCCCTCAAAGTTGTCACACAAATTCATAGGGTGATTAAGAAAGTGTGTTGGTCTTCATTAGTCAGGGGTTTGAGTTCAAGGGCCACAAGACAATGTAGCAGCTCTATAAAGCCCTGGTTAGACCACACTTGAAATATTGTGTCCACTTCTGGTCGCCTCATTATAGGAAGGATGTGGAAGGTTTAGAGAGGGTGCAGAAGGGTGATGAAGTCTTGCTGAAGGGTCTTGGCCCTAAATGTTAGCTGTACTCTTTTCCATAGATCCTGCCTGGCCTGCTGAGTTCCTCCAGCATTTTGTGTGTGTTGCTTGGATTTCCAGCATCTGCAGATTTTCTTTTGTTTGTGATTGTGATTGCTGCCGGGATTAGAGAGCATGTCTTATGAGGAAAGGTTGAGCGAGCTAGGGATTTTCTCTTTGGAGTGAAGGAGGGTGAGAGGTGACTTGATAGAGGTGTACAAGATGATAAGGGGCATTGATCAAGTGGAGAGCCAGAGACTTTTCCCCAGGCTAATACGAGAGGGCATGATTTTAAGATTATTGGGGTAAAGTATAGGGGGATGTCACAGGTACAGTAGGTTTTTTACACAGAGACTGGTGGGTACATGGGACACAGGGGATTTGGTAAAGCCGGATATATTAGAGATATTTAAGAGGTTCTTAGATAGACATATGGATAAAAGGAAATAGAGAACTATATGGGAGGGAAGATGTTAGGATTAGTGAGCTGTAGGCATGCTATGTTGCCACTGGAAGCATGGTGACACTTGCGGGCTGCCCCCAGCACATCCTCGGACTGTTTTGCAAATGTCTCATCACTGCGTATTTCCACAATGATAATCAAAGAGTGCTGTGGTACCTATTTAATTAGTGGACACAGAAGGCAATTTGCATACAGAAGATTCACAAACCGCAAGATGGCAAGTGACCTGTGAATTAGCATTTCAGCTGACGGATAGTTGTGGGCTTAAGGAGAGTCTCATTTCCTAAAGCAGTATGATGGAACCCTCCACACCCAAATCTCACGCACACACGCGCATGCACACACACACACAAAGAAACTGCCCAGGGTTTCATCTGCAATGTGCCAATTCCTCAGTTCTGTCCCTCTCACAGTGTGACTCTCCCTCAGTACCACCCCTCCTACAGTGTGACCCTCCCTCTGTACCACCCCTCCCACAGTGTGACCCTCCCTCAGTACCACCCCTCCCACAGTGTGACCCTCCCACAGTGTGACCCTCCCTCAGTACCACCCCTCCCACAGTGTGACCCTCCCACAGTACCACCCCTCCCACAGTGCGACCCTTCCTCAGTACCACCCCTCCCACAGTGTGACCCTCCCTCAGTACCACCCCTCCCACAATGCGACCCTTCCTCAGTACCACCCCTCCCACGGTGTGACCCTCCCTCAGTACCACTCTTCCCACAATGTGACCCTCCCTCGGTACCACCCCTCCCACAGTGTGACCCTCCCTCAGTACCACTCTTCCCACAATGTGACCCTCCCTCAGTACCACTCTTCCCACAATGTGACCCTCCCTCAGTACCGCCCCTCCCACAGTGTGACCCTCCCTCAGTACCACTCCTCCCACAATGTGACCCTCCCACAGTGTGACCCTCCCTCAGTGTGACCCTCCCTCAGTACCACCCCTCCCAGTGTGACCCTCCCTCAGTACCACCTTCCCAGTGTGACCCTCCCACAGTGTGACCCTCCCTCAGTACCATCCCTCCCACAGTGTGACCCTCCCTCAGTACCACTCCTCCCACAATGTGACCCTCCCACAGTGTGACCCTCCCTCAGTGTGACCCTCCCTCAGTACCACCCCTCCCAGTGTGACCCTCCCTCAGTACCACCTTCCCAGTGTGACCCTCCCACAGTGTGACCCTCCCTCAGTACCATCCCTCCCACAGTGTGACCCTCCCTCAGTACCATCCCTCCCACAGTGTGACCCTCCCTCAGTACCATCCCTCCCACAGTGTGACCCTCCCTCAGTACCACCAAGTTCTCTCTGCTACATGGTGAAACTGGAGGCTCTGGTGCAACAAAACAAATTACGAGGGTATCAGTGGAGCTGGATCTGACATTACAAGGTCAATACATTACCAGAATACAAGGATGTCCCTTTAGAACAGTGGTGAGGAGGAATTTCTTTCGCTGAAGGTTCTGTTTCTATGTCTTATGGTCTTATCACAGAAGTCAATCTCGGAAACCAGCTTTAGGGATTGGTGTATACAAGCATTTTCTGCTGGGAGTGATGTCTGTGGTGACATAGAGAATGGTGCGCCACCCACATCGTCAAACAAACCCTATTCACGTTTACCAAGTGATTCCCACTGGGTCAGTACTCAGCCAACACACTGCACAGCATCATTGACAGCAATACACTAACAGCATTCATGTCTGATCACATGAAAGATAGAGACAAATACAACACATGCTGTTTTGTAACCTTGCACGAGGAAGCAAGCCTCTGAATGCTGGACAGTGAGGTGTGTCTGAACTGCAGTCACGGTCGCAGGGTAGGAAATCTGGCAGCTTTGTTGTGCACAGCAAGCTCCCACAAAGGCACTGTGATACCGTCGATGTGGTGCTATTTCCTGACAGATAAATGTTGGCTACAGGACACTGGGGAGAACTCCCCGATCCTCATAGAGCACTGAAGTACAGGTCCTTTGGCCCATCTACTACATGCCAGCCTGATCTCCCACCTGGTTCCATTTACCTGCACCTGGACCACATTCTCCAAACCCTTTCCATTCATGTACCTATCCAAGTGCTCTTAAGTGTTATAATTCAACACTCATCTATCATGTCTGCTGGTAACTCGTTCCCCGCTCGCGTCAACCTCTGAGTGAAAAATTTCCCCTCGGGTTAAATATTTCATCCTTCACCATTAACCTCTAGTTCTAGTCTCACCCAGCCTCAGTGGAAAAAGCCTGCTTGCATTTACCCTATCTATACCCCTCATAACCTGTAGCAAGTCTCCCCTCATTCTCTCATGCCCCAGGGAATAAACAAACAAGAGAAAATCTGCAGATGCTGGAAATCCAAGCAACACACACAAAATACTGGAGGAACTCAGCAGGTCAGGCAGCATCTATGGGAAAAAGTAAAAAGCCAATGATTCAGGCCGAGACCCTCCTTCAGCAAAAGCCTCATCCAAGCCTACAATGATATAACTCCCCAACTTTTCCTACACTACATCAAAGACTGCATTGGTGCTGCCTCCTGCACCCATGCAAAGCTGGTCAATTCATCATCTTCCACACTGCCCTCAAATTTGTCTGGACCATTTCCGATGCCTCCCTCCCCATTCTCAATCTCTCTGATGCTATCTCTGGAGATAGTTTATCTACTAATATCTTTTATAAACCCTCCAATTCTCACAGCTACCTGGACTATACCTCTTCCTACTCTGTGACTTGTAAAAATGCCATCCCCTTCTCTCAATTCCTCCGAGCACCGCATCTGCTCTCAGGATGAGGCTTTTCATTCCAGCACTGAGGAGATGTCCTTCTTCAAAAAAAAAGGCCTTGCCTTCCTCTACCATCAACACTGCCCTCACCTGCATCTCTTCCATTTCTCGCACATCTACCCTCACCCCATCCTCCCGCCACCCCACCAGGAATAGGGTTCCTCTTGTCCTCACCCACCACCCCACCAGCCTCCACGTCCAGAACATAATTCTCCAGCACTTCCGCCATCTCCAACAGGATCCCACCACCAAGCATATTTTCTCTCCCCCCACTTTCTGCTTTCTGTAGGGATCGCTCCCTACGTGACTCCCTTGTCCATTCGTCCCTCCCCACTGATTTCCCTCCTGGCACTTATCCTTGCAAGTGAGACAAATGCTGCCCCTGCCCCTACACCTCCTCTTTCATTACCATTTAGGCCTCAACAGTTCTTCCAGGTGAGGCAACACTTCACCTGTGAGTCAGTTGGTGTCATCTACTGTTTCCGGTGCTCCCAGTGTGGCCTCCTGTACATCAGTGAGATCCGACGTAGATTGGGAGACTGCTTCGCCGAGCATCTACGTTTTGTTTGCCAGAAAAAGTGGGATCTCTCAGTGGCCACTCATTTTAATTCTACTTCCCATTTCCATTTTGACATGTCATTCCATGGCCTCCTCACCTGCTGCAATGAGGCCACACACAGGTTGGTGGAGCAACACCTCACATTCCAGGCTGGGTAGCCTCCAACCTGATGGCATGAACATCGATTCCTTATACTTCCAGTAATCGCTCCCCCCCCCATCTTTCACCACTCCCCCGTCCCATTTCCTTCTCTCACCTTATCTCCTTACCTGCCCATCACCTCTCTCTGGTGCTCCTCCCCCCTCCTTTCCTCCATGGCCTTCGGTCCTCTCCTATCTGATTCCCCCTTCTCCAGCCCTGTATCTCTTTCACCAATCGACATCCCAGCTCTTCACTTCACCCCTCTTCCTCTCCTGGTTTCACCTATCACCTGCCACCTTGTATTTCTCCCTCCCCTCTCCCCAGCTTCTCACTCTGACTCCTCATCGTTTTTCTCCAGTCCTGATGAAGGGTCTCAGCCAGAAACGTCGACTTTACTCCTTTCCATAGATGCTGCCTGGCCTGCTGAGTTCCTCCAGCATTTAGTGTGAGTTGCAAAATCCTAATCTAGTCAACCTTTCCCTATAATTCAGATCCTCAAGTCTCAGCAACACTCTTGCAACTCTCTATGCTCTCTTTCAAGCTTATTGATATCTTCCCTGTTGGCAGGTGACCAGAACAGCAGACAATACTCTAGTTTTGTACAATTTCACTTCTCCTAAATCCTTTATTCAATGCCTTGATTTATGAAGGTAAAAAGCTCCCTTTACGACCCTATCTAGCTAGGATTCCACTTTCAAAGATTTAATGGTCGGTATTCTCAAGTCCCTTTGTTGTACCCCACACCTCAGTACCCTACCTTTCACTGTGTAAGTCTCACCGAGTTTTGACCTCCCTAAATGCAACACCTCACACTTGTCAGCATCAACCCATTTTCCCGGCTGGTGCAGATCTTGCTGCAAGCTTTGATGGCCTCCCTCGCTGTCCACTACATCATGATGTCATCTACAAATCTGCTGATACAGTCAGAGGCTGGTGCGGGTGTGAAATGAGCTGCCAGCGGAAGTGGATGCAGGTTCAACTGCAACATTTAAGAGAGGTTTTGATCAGTACGTGGATGGGAGAGTGATGGAGAGCTATGGTCCAGGTGCAGGTAAGATGGGGGTTGGCAGAAGATCAGTCCAGCATGGACTAGAGGGATCACAAGGCCTAGTTCTGTGCTGAAGTGCTCTATGACTCTATATCACTGAGGAATAACATCCTTATTTTTGTATTGAGATTCTCCAGCAGCGATTACATTCTGTAAGCTTCCTGAATAGCTGTTGTAACTGTGCACTAGCCTTTCAGGAATCATGTTCTACAACGCCCAAGCCCCTGCCTTTCAGAGCTCTGCAATCTCTCACCTTTTATATCATTTTATATTTTCTTCCTGCTGCCAAAATGGAAGTTTTCACATTTCCCGCATTACACTCCATTTGCCACACCTTTGCCCATCACTTAGAACATAGATGTCACATCACCACACAAGATCAGGCCCTTTGGCCGCAATGTTGTGTGGATGGAACTAATTAAACTAGTAATCAAATGTCTAACTAAACTAATCTCTCCTGCCTTCTGCCTACACAATGTCCATACCCCTCCATTCTCTGCATGTCCATGTAAGAGCTTCTTAAACTCTTCCACCAGTAATCCAGGAAGTGTATTCCTGACACCCAGCACTCTGTGTAAAACCTTACATCACCTTCGAACTTACCCCTCTCACCTTGAATGCATGCCCTCTGGTAGCAGGTATTTCAACCCAGGAAAAAGATAGCAGCTGTTTAATCTATCTATGCCTTTCATAATTCTATAAATGTCTATCGGATCTCCTCTCAGCCTTTGCCACTCCAGAGAAAACAACCCCAGTTTCTCCAACATCTCCTTATAGCACGTTCCCTCTAATCCAGGCAACACCATAGGAAACCTCTGCTGCACCCTCTCCGAAGCCTCCACATCCTTCCTACAATGGGGCGACCAGAACTGAATGTAATACTCCTGATGCGGCCGAACTAGAGTTTTAAATTGCTCCAGCAAAGCCTGCAACTTGATCTATCTTTATCTCTTTGTATCCTCCTTATTCCTCTTCACAGTTTCTTTCAATTTGGAGATACAAATGGTAACAGGTCCGCGCCGACTAATTACACCCGTGTGACCTATTAACCAGCATGGCTTTGGAATGTGAGAGGGAATCAGAGTACCCTGAGGAAACTCTCGTCGTCACAGGGAGAACGTACAGTCTCCTTACAGACGGTGGTAGGAATTGAACCTGGGTCACTGGCATTGTAATACTGTAACACTAACTGCTACACTGCCATGCCCCTCACAGTTCTATCTTGCCTAACAGCCTAACATTGACTCATTAGAAGAACCATGAGACTCTTGAACCAAAGGGGTTCACTTCACTCAACTTCGCTTGCCCCTTCATTGAAATCTTCCCACAATCAATGGATCCGCTTTCAAGGTCTCTTCATCTCATATTCTCAATATTTATTGCTTCTTTATTTATTATTATTGTTTTTTTTCTTTATGTATAAGCACAGTTTGTTGTCTTCTGCATTCTGGTTGAACGCCCTAGTTGGGTGGTTTTTTGTTGATTTTGTTATAGTTATTATTCTATAGATTTATTGAGTATGCCCACAAGAAAATGAATCTCAGTGTTGTAGATGGTGACATATATGTACTTTGATATAAAATTTACCCTAAATTTGACCCTTGGTGATTTCACCGAGTCATTTTACACACTGAAAAAAGATGAGACCCATTAGTGATCCCTGTGGCACACCACTCACTAAAATCTTCTACATTCCTGCAGCACTCTGTGAGAATAGTAGGCAGGAATTCGTGTTCCTGTCTCTGGAGAGGAAGCTGCATCCAAAACCCCCTAACTCTGAGGCAGAAAGCATCCCTCTACGTCAAAGCCAAGACACTGAATTGTAATAAAGCACGGTTCTGTAACTTAGGTAATACTCACTTGCAATTTTGTGTTCAGTTCTGGCCACCTCACTATAGGAAGGATGTGGAGGCTTTAGAGAGAGTGCAGAGGAGATTTACCAGGATGCTGCCTGGATTAGAGAGCATGTCTTATGAGGAAAGGTTGCGCGAACTAGGGCTTTTCTCTTTGGAGTGAAGGAGGATGAAAGCTGACTTGATAAGATGATATGAGGCATAGATAGACTGCAGGGCAGAAATGGCTAATATGAGAGGGCATTACTTTAAGGTGATTGGAAGAAAGTATAGAGGCAGGCTTTTTACACAGAGCGGTGGGTACGTGGAACGTGCAGCAAGGGATGGTGGTAGACACAGATGCATTAGGGACATGTGGGATTGAAGGGTTAGATCGATCTTAGAGTAAGTTAAGAGGTCAGCACAACATTGTGGGCCAAAGGGCGTGTACTGTGCTGTAGTGTTCTATGTTTGATGTTCTAATGCTAAGCTGCAGTAGTGCAAATTTATAAAATTCTCCACTTTAAGAATCTCTCTTTTTCTTCTCAGCCTGATTCCCACAGGCTCCTCCAGTCTCCCAGCCCAGCGACTCCCCAAAAATTGCCACGGAACTATTTTTAAACTGACAGTTTCCGTGGCAACCTGGGGACCGGATGCTATCTGACAGTGCCGGAGTGTAGGAGTCTGCATTAATTCACAATCTGCAGCTCGGTCAGAATTAATGAATCTCTGTACAGAGTAGTAGCCATGGTAGTGTGGGAGTAGGCTGACTGTTCTAGATGAGGAGGAACAAAGACCAACGTGTGATGAGTGCCTGAAATGGGTGGGACTCCTCAGCAATACGCTGAATATTAACAGCATCATTCCTGAAATGCACATGCGTCATCAAGGAGCATGATGGTGGGGGGAGATTTTTGGAGAGATTTGGTGGGAGGAAAATTGGTCGGACTGGGAAGGGAGGGTTGGGGGGGCTGGTGGGTTTGGGGAGTATGGTGAGGCTTTTTGGTGGAGACAGTTGAGTGGTTTGGTGGGAGTAGTTTAATGGAGAGGTGTGTTGTTTGGTGGGGGAGGGTTGAGGGGGTTTGGTAGTGGTGGTGGGATTTTGGTGGGAGGAGGTTTGATAGGGTGTTTGGGTGTTTGATTGTTTGGTGAGGGTGGGGTGAAGTTTCATGGGAAGGGTTGGGAGGTTTGGTAGTGGTGGTGGGGATTTTGGTGGGAGGAGGTTTGATGGGGTGTTTGGTTGTTTGGTGAGGGTGGGGTGAGGTTTGGTGGGTACTCTGGTTGGGGATGGTTTGGTGGAGTAAAGGGAGATTTGGTAGGGGTGGGATCGTGTAGGCTTGATGGGGGATGTTTGGTGTGGAGGTGTGAGATTTGCTGGGACAGGTATCATGGCCCTTGAACCAAGTGCAAACATTATTTTGGTTCAGCCGCTCCTAGTTCGGCTCAGCTGAGATCTTGAGCCTGTGGGCTAGTCTGACAGGGAAGGAGGTGGGAGGTGGGTTGGGGTTCTTTGGGAGATGTAGGCCCTTAGGATGAAGGACCCTGAAATCCAGGGGCCAGGTTTTTCCCATGGTGTCCTTCTTCATCATCTGGTCCACACTGAATGCTTCAGAGAAGGGAATTGGATCCACAATTGGGTTCGTGTTTCACTAACCTGCCTCATCAAAAAATGGCTCAGTCAGAATACCCCAAAAGGTTAGACCCGGCTTGGGGGCTAGCCCAAACTAGGGAAAACAGTCTCAGGAAGAGGGGCTGGAATTTTGGACCAAAGTCAGAGATATGGATCAGGCAATTAAACTTCAGAGATATGAGCCAGCCGATTAATATTCAGAGTATGGGTCGGCCAGTTAGAATTTAGAGAGAATTAATATTCATAGCCCCCACGGAGTGGATTTGGACAAGTGAACCATGGTACTTGGGGACTGAGCAGGAATCAGCACATGATGAATGATTTACCGTGATTTTATAAGCAGCAGGTCAGGCTCAGGGACTGAATGGTAAACCCATTTGTCCAACTCTAATGTTAAGAGAGAGTTTTACCGTCCTGTGGAGCATCTGGTCTGACCATACTGACGTCGGGGGGCTAGGCAGGTGCTACACCTTGCGCAAGGATGACCTGCAGGCTGGCGGAGAGGAGAAGCACCTTGCACTTCCTTTGGTTGAGACGTACCTCCGCATTGCCACCCAATTGTGGTACTCAAGATAAGCCTTTCATAGATACTGTCCTTAGATCACCTGATGTTTCATAAGGATTTGAGTTTTATTGCTCTGGGGCCTAACAATTGCCTCCTGCCAGTTGATGCCATCATCCACAACAAACAGGACATACATGATGAGCTTCTGCTACTCAGGATGACTTTCTCCATCTGTGCTGATTTGCTGTTCTGTCCTGTCTATCCTTCCTGATATCAATTACCATCTCCCTGTCTCTGTACCTCTGTGTGTACATCTGCCTGTTGTTCTCTCTCTTCCTCTAGAGAGAAATAGTTGTTGAGTTGAATTCATATCCTCGAGAGCTACAATAAATATTTAAGTCAAAGAACCCTAATTATAGTTACATTATTCATGTCTTTCAGCAGAAGTCCCAGAGTGCGAGAGCTTGCAGTCTTTCCACAACAATAATAAGCTCAATTATCCAAGCCCATGCTAATTCCAGATCCTGTCCACAACAATCATCTCTCCTCACAATCATTTCTGACGTATCACGGGCTACTTGAATTGAGCTGAGCAGAATTATTCAAACAGTGACATTAGAGATGAATTAGCCAGGGTTAAGATAATTTGATTCACCCTGCGCAAAATACATCTTCAAAGTTCAGTGTGGAAATGAAGCTCAACAAGCAGCAGTCAGTGGAAATGAAAACAACGCGTGCTGGAAATGTTCAGTATGTCAGGCAGCATCCGTGTTTACCAAATCACACCAAAAACATCCTTCTTTAGTGTTTTATTTTGTTATTTAGAGATACAGCACAGTAACAGGCCCTTCTACCCCAACTAACCCACACCATGTGACCAGTTCATCTACTATAAGCAAGGATGTAACGTTGAGGTTTTATAAAGCACTCTGAGGCCTCACTTCGAGTATTGTGGGCAGTTTTACCTCATCCAAGAAAGAATGTGCTGACATTGGAGAGGGTTCAAAGGAGGTTCATGAAAATGATTCTGGGATTGAACAGCTTGTCATATGAAGAGCGTTTGACGGCTCTGAGCCTGTCCTCACTGGAATTCAGAAGAATGAGGAGTGGCCTCATTGAAACCTATCAGATGTTGAAAGGCCTTGATAGAGTAGGTGTGGAGAAGATGTTTCCTGTGGTGGGGGAGTCTAGAACTAGAGGACACAGCCTCAGAATAGAGGGTGTCCTTTTAGAACAAAGATGAGGAGGAATTTCTGTAGCCAGAGGGTGGTGAATCTGTGGAATTTGTTGCCACAGCCAGCTGTGGAGGCCAAGTCATTGGTATATTTAAGGCAGAGGATGAAGGATTATTGATTGGTCAGGACATGAAGGGATATGGAGAGAAGGCAGGAGATTAGGACTAAGAGGGATAATGGATCAGCCATGATGAAATGGCAGAACAGACTCAATGAGCCAAATAGCCTAATTCCGCTCCTATATCTTATGGTCTTATGTGAGGAGAAACTGGAGCACCTGGAAAAAAACCCCGGGTCACAGGGAGAACACACAAACTCCTTACAGACACAGGCAGGAATTAAATCCGGGTTGCTGTTGCTCTAATAGCATTACCCTAACTGCTACACCATCTAAGATTTAGAAGAAAGAAGAAGATTAGCTTTATTTGTCACAGGTACATCAAAATATCAAAACAGTGAAATGTGCCATTTGCATCACAGCCAACACAGGCCAAGGATGTCCTGGGGACACCCACAAGTGTTGCCATGCTTCCAGCGCTAATGTAGCATGCCCACAACTTACTAACTTTAACCCTAATCCATATATCTTTGGAAAACAAGAGCAAACCAGAGCACCCAGAGGAAACCAACGTGATCATGTGGAGAACGTACAAAACTTTTAACAGGTCATGGTGAGTATTGAACACTGATCACTAGTGCTGCAAAGCATCATGCTAGCCACTAAGATACCATACAACTTCCTACAGGGCTCAGTACTCTGTCCCTGGCTTTCTGTTGGATATTGTATCGAAGTAAGATGCAGAGAGTTGTAAGCTTAGTCAGCTCCATCATGGGCACTAGCCTCCATAGTATTCAGGACATCTTCAAAGAGCCATGCCTCAAAAGGGCATTGTCCATCATTAAGGACCCTGACCACCCAGGACATCGCCTCTTCTCATTGTCACCATCAGGAAGGAGGTACAGGAGCCTGAAGGCACACACTCAGCAATTCAAGAACAGCTTCTTCTCCTCTGCCATCAGATTTCTGAATGGACATTGAACCCATGAACACTACCTACTAAAACAGCAGGAATTCTGCAGATGCTGGTAATTCAAGCAACACACATCAAAGTTGCTGGTGAACGCAGCAGGCCAGGCAGCATCTCTAGGAAGGGGTACAGTCGACGTTTCAGGCCGAGACCCTTTGTCAGGACAAAAGAAGGGTCTCAGCCTGAAACGTCGACTGTACCTCTTCCTAGAGATGCTGCCCAACATTACCTACTACTTTTTTTATTTCTATTTTTGGACTATTATTTAACTATTTAATATACATATATATACTCACCATAACTCACAGTGTTTTCTGTTATTATGTATTGCATTGTACTGCTGCCGCAAAGTTAACAAGTTCAACAACATGTGCCAGTCACATTAAACCGGATTCTGATTTTGATGTTACGTGTTAGATTAGATTAGATTATGAGGACACGCAGTCCTCTTTTATTGTCATTTAGTAATGCATGCATTAAGAAATGATACAATGTTTTTCCAGAGTGATATCAGAAGTATAGAAAGCACGATAAAGATGCCTGCAGATGAACAGGAGCCTGAAGGTACACACTTTGTGATACAGTAACAGTTTCTTCCCCTCTGACATATGATTCCTAAATGGACATTGAATCCATGAATACTGCCTCACTTTTTAAATATATATTATTTCTGTGTTTGCACTATTTTTAATTTAACTATTTTACATCTCTCTCTCTCTCTCTCTTATGAGGACTGCATGTCCTCATAATCTAATCTAATCTCTCTCTCATAAATATATATTTACATAATTGATTTACTTACTTTTTTATATGTTATCATGTATTGCATTGAACTGCTGATGCTAAATTAACAAATTTCACGACACATGCCGGTGATAATAAACCTGATTCTGATTCTGATGGAAAGCTGGCCATGCTGCTGGCTGAGCGAGGAGCCAGAGGACACTAATAGATTGATCTGCTGGGCACACGATTAGCAAATAGAATTTAGTTTCTGCACGAGATGTGAGCATTACTGGCAATGCATTGATCTACTGCCCATCACTAATTGTCCTGGATCAACAAGATGGTTAGGAGTCAACGACGTTAGGAGGTTTGCAGGGTCCCCACCAAGTAGCATACTTCCTTGATTCGGAATATTATCATTCCTTCATTCCAGAGGGAATCAATCCTGGAGCTCCCTCCCCAACACCATTCTGGAAGGTGGACTGGAAAGGTTCAAGGAGGTGGCTCACAGATCTGGCCTTCAGGCTGGAGGTCCGTGCCAGAAAGGCACCCAGTCTGAGGACCAAGTTCCACCATCTCACACTTCACACATCAACCATGATGTTACTCATCTCCCTTCAAGTAGATAGTTGCTGCCATGGGTTCTCAACTGTTAAGTCGCCCTCCCTCGTCACTGGGAGTAAGCCAACCACCAGCCATAGTTTGCCAGAGTCCCAGGCTAGTCTCAGCTGCCAAGAACAGACACTCCCCATGACCTCCATCTCCAGCTGCTCATCTAACAGCTCTGGCCTCAAGCAGCAGCCATGCCTTCTGCTCTGTCATCACATCCACAACGTTCCAGGGAGAAGCTTCATTTTGTTAAACACTCTGGATTAACAGCATCAAACTCAGCTTCAATGAGTCAGCCAGGGCTATGTCAGCATCAAGATGGGAACCAGGGTTTCCATGGCAACTCCATGACAGCAAAGCCATTTAGTCATCACTCTGAGTATTGTCTGTAGCCAATCAGAAAATGTGCTGACAGCAAGCTTAGTGAGCCGAACTTGCGTGAATTCCTATCAGGTGAAGCACGGCGAGAATGGGAGAGGTATGGAGGGTAGGGAGGGGAAACGTAGATAGGGCTTGAGGCGGGAAAATGGGTAGATGAGGAAATCAGGAGAGGGTGCAAGCAGGAGATGGACAAGGAGACAGCATTGGAAGTGCGAGGGGCTGTGGAATTAGGGAAGGAAGAGGAGATGGACTACAGGGCAGGAATGGGGAGCAGGAGAGAAGGGAAGTGGATGGAGGGACCACATAAGCTTAAGGGATGGAGGGGGGAAGAAGAAGACAGATAAAGGGGAAACAGAGGTTGTGGAGGTGGAGCTGTTGGCATGGGCAAGTACACTTAGTAGCCACTTTATTAGGGAAGCCTGTTCACCTGTTCGTTAATGCAAATATCTAATCAGACAATCATGTGGCAGCAACTCAACGCATAAAAGCTTGTAGCGGTTCAGCTGTTGTTCAGACCAAATATCAGAATAGGGAAGAAATGTGATCTAAGTGACTTTGACCGTGGAATGATTACTGGGGCCAAGCGAGGTTGCTTGAGTATCTCAGACACTGCTGATCTCCTGGGATTTTCACTCCCAACAGTCTCTAGAGTTTACAGAGAACGGTGTGAGAAACAAAATACATCCCGTCAGCAGCAGTTCTGTGGGTGAAAATTACTTGTTAATGAGAGAGGTCAGAGGAGAATGGCTAGTCTGAGCATGCCAGTGCTAGGAAGAGTGAACAAGCATTAACTGTAGGAAATGCAGAAGGGGATGGGCAGGAGGGTTGCCACAAAGCCATACTGTGGCATGGTGTGTCACCCTGGATTTCTGCTTCAGCATTCAGCGCCTGGACAATCAATCTGCACGAGTTCAATCCCTGCCACAGCCACTGGGAGTTAACATTCAAGTATTTAAATACTGAAGATCTGGAATGTAAAAAGCACAGCAGTCAGCGATAACGAAACTTCTGGATGTTACAGAAACCCTCGGGTGCTCAAGCCATGGTCTGGGACTCGAATGGTGCTGTTTGTTAACCGTTCGGCCACCAGAACCCACATTCTCCACATGCTGATGCCTGCCTCTCAGAGTATTAGCTGCTTATGAAGGGCTTTGGAGATAATGAAGGAGCTTATTGAAATAAAACTCTCGTTTTTTATTAATCAGGGGATGCTCTTTATGTGGCTGCTGGCTTTATCACTTCACGATGCAGGAGTTGTTGAGCGTTTTAATCAAATGTGTATCATGAAACAGTGGTTAAGATTCAAAGCAGCACAAAATCACAACAAAAGACATGGCCAAAAATTGGCTTTTAGGATCATTTAGCTTGAAGACTGATGAAGAATTCTCCACTGGAATCAGTAGAAGATTTGAAAGTGACGGATTCACCAACCTCAGGGGTCATTATCCCTTAGATCAACTAGAGCATGCAGAGTTTTGCAGAACTCACAGCACAGATACAGGCCATTCGGCCCCTTAAATCCATGCTAGACAAGTGGTGTTGGTACAGTTTTGTAGTCCATAATGCTGCAGAATATCCAATTGATCCTGATACAGAATTCATAGTCCATAACACTGTAGAGCCCAAATGCCACCCTAGAAACATACTGCAGCCACGTGTTCAGAACTCACCTCAGTTATTCCACCTACTAATTCCATATCACCATCATGTAAACTCTATCAAAACCTTTCCTAATCTTAGGATTCCCCACTGATCTGTCTTCTTCCTTAATCCTTGCTGCTCCTGAAACTCCTCCAGCTATAGATTTGCCCTGTCCAATCCAGCTGCTGTTCCTACATCATGCATCACCTCTTCACCTCTGTCTCATTCCAGAACTCTAAGGCTTAACTCTTCATCAATTTGAACACATTCCTTGCATTAATATTTCACAAAAATTGGAAAATGCATCAATAAGAATCCCCTTTTACTCTTTTCTCACATGTAATTGAAGAGATAATCTCAAATCGTCAAGAGGAAAAATCTCTCCTCGACATGAGTATTCATGTTCTCAGAAAGATGAAAACTATTTTGATATTGTTGCTCATTGTGGATGACACTAGGAAATGCTTTGTAACAGATGGATTGCAATAGCTATCTGGCTGTGTACAATTGCCACATTATCTCCCAGTTACCAAATGCATTCACACTGTTCTCTGATCCCAGCATTCAAAGCCTGAAGAAATCAGACCTTCTTCCCCTGAAGATTCAGAATCAAAATCAGATTTAATATCACCAGCATATGTCGTGAAATTTATTGTCTTCGTGGCAGCAATACAATGCAATACATAATAACAGACAAAAAGAAAGCTGAATTACAATAAGTATACATATATTAAATAGTTAAATTAAATAAGTAGTACAAAAAAACAGGAAATATAAAAAGTAATGAGGTAGTGTTCATGGGGGAGATTCAAACAAGAGGACATGAGTTGAGAGTTAAAGGGCAAAAGTTTAGGAGTAACATGAGGGGGAACTTCTTTACTCAGAGAGTGGTAGCTGTGTGGAACGAGCTTCCAGCAGAAGTGGTTGAGGCAGGTTCAATATTGTCATTTAAAGTTAAATTGGATAGGTATATGGACAGGAAAGGAATGGAGAATTATGGGCCGAGTGCAGGTCGGTGGGACTGGTGAGAGTAAGAGTTCGGCACGGACTAGAAGGGCCAAGATGGCCTGTTTCCGTGCTGTAATTGTTATATGGTTATATGGGTTCAATGTCCATTTAGGAATCGAATGGCAGAGGGGAAAAAGCTGTTCCTGAATCATTGAGTGTGTTCCTTCAGGCTTCTGTATCTCCTTCCTGATGGTGGCAATGAGAACAAGGCATGGGAGATGGGGTCCTTAATGATGGAAGTCACCTTGAAGATGTCCTGGATACTATGGAAGCTAGTGCCAATGATGGAGCTGACTAAGTTTACAAATCTCTGCATCTTATTTCGATCCAGTGCAGTAGCCCCACCACCCACACCCCCCCACCCCCACCCCCAATACCAGACAGTGATGCAGCAAGTTAGAATGCTCCCCATTGTACATCTTTAGAAAATTCTGAGTGTCTTTGGTGACAAACCAAACCTCTTCAAACTCCGAATAAAATATAGCCACTGTCGTGCCTTCTTTGTAGCTGCATCGATATGTTGGGTCCAGGACAGATCCTCAAAGATATTGACACCCAAGAACTTGAAGTTGCTCACTCTTTCCACCTCTGATCCCACTATGAGGACTGATGTGTGTTTTCCCTTGTCTTACCCTTTCTGAAGTCCACAATCAGTTCGTTGCTCTTACTGACACTGAGTGCAAGGTTGTTGCTGCGACACCACTCAACGAGCTGATATATCTTGCTTCAGTCAGTCCTCTCGTCACCATCTGAAATTCTGCCAACAATAGTTGCATCAACCGCAAACTGTGAATGAGATACCATGTCGGCAGAAGCCTGGTGTAGGATTCAGCTTAACTCTCCCAGAAGCACGATATGCCTGCCTCACATTCTGACCCATGGTGTTCTGTGTCATTCCTCTGCGTGAACGTTATGGTGGGATTGTCTCATTTCAACCCAACTTCAATTAAATTTTTCCAGACCTCAGAATGATAAAGAGATACCATATGGAAGCAGGCTATTCAGCCCACTAACTTCATACTGACCATTTGCAATAATCCTACAATAATCCCAATTTTTAATTCTCCCCACACTCTCACCAATGACTGTCACATTGTTTAGCCTTGTGAACGCCATACCAGGCAATTGTTTCCACAGAATAAAGCGTCAGTAGAAGTGTACGCCATATTAGTGATCCCCATGTCCTACTTTCACTCACCTTCTCCCTCCATTCCCTAACCTTCTGTTCCAACCTTTAGATAGATGGCTCTTAAATAAGAATTTAAGAACATAAGGACAAGGAGCAGCAGTTGACCAAATGGCCCGTTAAACCAGCTCCACCATTCAATAAGATCATGCCTGATATGTTTGTGGACTCAAATCCACCTACCTGCCTTCTCCCTGTTACCTTTAATTCCCCTGTCATGCAAAAGTCTTGATGGTAGGGTGCAGATACGACTCTACCAAAGGAGGTGTAAGGTGCTCCTTCCCTCCGCTAGTCGGCAGGTCACCCTTAGGCAAGGTGTAGCGCCTGCTTAGCGCCTCCCCCCTCATCAGGGTCATGTGAAGGTGGTGGATGGTCATATGAGCAGCTGGGTCATGATCACCTACGACATAATACTCGCCACGTAATGAGGATGATGAAACAGTTCCTCCTCATCACTGTCCTAAATCTGTGTGTGTGTGTGAATGTGTGTGTGTGTGTGTGAGACTGTGAGTGTGTGAGTATGTGAGTGTGTGTGTGTGTGTGAATGTGTGTGTGAGTGTGTGAGTGTGTGTGTGTGTGAGTGTGTGTGTGTGTGAGTGTGTGAGTATGTGTGACCGTGTGTGTGAGTATGTGTGTGTGTGTGTGTGTGTGTGTGTGTGTGTGTGTGTCTGCATACATGAGTGTGTGTGTGTGTCTCTGTGTGTGTGAGTGTGTGAGTCTGTGTGTCTGCATACATGAGTGTGAGTGTGTGTGTGTCTGTGTCTGTGTGTGTGAGGGTGTGTGTGTGTGTCTGTGTCTATGTGTGAGTAAGTGTGAGTGTATGAGCGTGTGTGCGTAGGTGGGTGACAGGGAGGAAAAGAATTGTCTTACTGTTGTTTTTTTTTGTTTAATTGCCTTGCTGAACACGGTGGACATGTTATGTTGGCATTGGAATGTGTGGCAACACTTGTGGGCTGCCCCCAGCACATCCTTGGTTTGTTTTGCTTGTTATATGTTTCACTGTATGTTTTGATGTACACATGATAAATGAATCTGAATCAGAATTCCCCCCTTTACTTAACGCTATCTTCCCTACTTGTATGCTCGCCCACCAGTGGAAACAACTTTCCTGTCTCTCTCATAATTTTTCATGGGTTTCAAAGTCAATTTTTATCAAAGTATATATATGTCATCATATATTACCATAAAACCATACGGCCTTAAAATATAGGAGCAGAATTAGTCTATTTGGCCCATCAAATCTGCTCCACCATTTCATCATGGCTGATCCAATTTTCCTCTCAGCCCCAGTCTCCTGCCTTCTCCCCATATCCCTTCATGCCCTGACTAATCAAGAATCTATCAACCTCTGCCTCAAATATACCCAATAACATCCACAGCTGCCTGTGACAAAGAATTCCACAGATTCACCACTCTCTGGCTAAAGAAATTCCTCCTCACCTCATTCTAAAAGGATGCCCTCTATTCAGAGGCTGTGTCCTCTGTTAGACTCTCCCACCAAAGGAAACATCCTCTCCACATCAACTCTATCAAGGCTTTACACCATTTGATAGGTTTCAATGAGGTCACCCCTCATTCTTCTAAATTCTAGTAAATACAGGCCAAAGCCTTCAAATACTCTTCATATGACAAGCCATTCAATGTTGAAATCCTTTTCGTGAACCTCCTTTGAACCCTATCCAGTTTCAGCACAACCTTTCTAAGATTAGGGGACCAAAAATGCTCACAATACTCTGTGAGTCCTCACCAGTGCTTTATAAAGACTCAACATTACATCCTTGCTTTTATATTTTATTGCTCTTGAAATGAACGCTAACATCACATTTGCCTTCCTCATCACAAACTCAACCTGCAAATTAACCTTTAGGGAATCCTGCACAAGGATTCCCAAGTCCCTTTGCATCTCAGTTTTTGTATTTTCTCTCCATTTAGAAAATTGTCAAGCCTTTCATTTATTCTACCATACATTTCCCAACACTGGATTCCATCTGCCATTTCTTTACCCATTCTCCTAATCTGTCTAACACCTTCTGTAGTCTCTCTGCTTCCTCAAAACTACTTGCCCCTCCACCTATCTTCATATCATCTGTAAACTTTCCAATTCTATCATTTAAGTCATTGACATATAATGTAAAAAGAATCGGTCTTAACACAGACCCCTGTGGAACACCACTAGTCACCGGCAGCCAGTCAGAAAAGGCTCCCTTTATTCCCACTCCTTGCCTTCTGCCAATCAGCCACTGCTTTATGCATGCTAGGATCTTTCCTGTAACACCATGGGATCATAGCTTGTTAAGCAGCCTCATGGGTGACACCTTGTGAAAGGCCTTCTGAAAGTCCAAGTATACAACATCAACTGATTCTCCGTTGTCTATTCTGTTTGTTATTTCTTCAAAGAATTCCAACAGATGGTCAGGGAAGATTTTCCCTTGAGGAAACCATGCTGACTATGGTCTATTTTGTCATGTGCCTCCAAGTACCCTAAGACCTTATCCTTAGGGACATGTTCAGCACAACTTTGTGGGCCAAAGGGCCTGTATTGTGCTGTAGGTTTTCTATGTTTCTATTAATAATCGACTCTAACATCTAACTGACATATAGTTCCCTTTTCTTCTGCCTCTCTTCCTTCTTGAAGAGTGGAGTGACATTTGCAAATTTCCAGACTTCCAGAAACACTTCAAAATCTAGTGATTCTTGAAAAATCATTACTAAAGCCTCCACAAACTCTTCAGCCACCTCTTTCAGAACTTGGGGTACAGACCATCTTGTCCAGGTGACTTATCTACCTTCAGACCTTTCAGTTTCCCGAGAACCTTCTCTCTAGTTACAGTATTTTCACACACTTCATGACCCCTGACACCTGGAACTTCCACCACACTGCTACTGTCATCCACAGCGAATACCAATGCAAAATACTTATTCATTTCATCCCCCATTTCATTGTCTCTCATCACTACCTCTCCAGCACTGTTTTCCTGCAGTCTGATATCCACTCTCGCCTCTCTTTTACACTTCATGTATCTGAAGAAACTTTTGGTATCCTCGTTAATATTATTGGCTAGCTTACTTTCATATTCCATTTTTACCTTCTTAATGACTTTTTAGTTGCCTTCTGTTGGTTTTTTTTAAAGCTTCCCAATCCTCTAATTTCCCACTAATTTTTGCTCTATTAAATGCCCTCTCTTTGGCTTTTATGTTGGCTTTCATTCTCTTGTTAGCCACGGTTGTGTCATCTTTCCGTTAGAATACTTCCTCTTTGGCATGTATACATCCTGTGCCTTCTGAATTTGCTTCCAAAACACCCAGCCATTGCTGCTCTGCTGTTATCCCTGCCAATGTTCTTTTCCAATCCATCCTGGCCAACTTCTCTCTCATGCCTCTGTAATTCCATTTACTCCACTGTAGTGTATGCAGTTTTGGGCTCCTTATTTTAGAAAGGATATAATGACATTGGAAAGGGTTCAGAGAAGATTCACGAGAATGATTCAAGGAATGAAAGGGTTACCATATGAGGAACGCCTGGCAGCTCTTGGGCTGAATCCCCTGAAGTTCAGGAGAATGAGGGGGGAACTCAGAAACATTCCAAATGTTAAAAGGCCTGAACAGATTAGATATGGCAAAGTTATTTCCCATGGCAGGGGATTCTAGGTATGACTTCACGATTGAAGGGCATCCTTTTAGAACTGAGATGCAGAGAAATTACTTTAGCCAGAGGGTGATAAATCTGTAGAATTTGTTGCTACGAGTGGCTGTGGAGGCCAAGTCATTGGGTGCATTTAAGGCAGTGATAGATAGGTTCTTGATTAGCCAGGGCATCAAAGGGTATGGGGAGAAGGCAGGGGAGTGGGGATGACTGGAAGAATTGGATCAGTCCATGATTGAATGGTGGAGCATACTCGATGGGCTGAATGGCCTACTTCTGCTCCTGTATCTTATGGTCTTATGGTAATACTGATACATCTGACTTTAGCTTCTCCTCAAATTTCAGGCTGAATTCAATCATGTTATGATCACTTACCCCTTAGGGTTCTTTTACCTTAAGCTCTCTAATCAATTCTGGTTCATTGCACAACACCCAGTTTAGAACAGCAGATCCCCTGGTGGGCTCTACCATGAGCTGCTCTAAAAAGCCATCTCGTGGGCATCTAGAAATTCCTCGCCTGTACCAACCTGTTTTTCCCAATCTACCTGCATATTGAAGTCCCCCATGACTATTGTAACATTGCCCTTTTGGCATGCATTTTCTATCTCCCATTGTAATTTGTAGGCCACATCTTTACTACTGTTTGGATGTCTATATACAACTCCAGTTAGGGTCTTTTTACCCTGTTGCAGTTCATTAGCTCTATCCACAATGAAAGAACACCTTTTTTACCCACAGAGCAAAGCTGCCTCTTCAGCCTTCCTGTCTGTCCTTTCAATACAATGTGTATCCTTGGACATTAAGCTCTCAGCTATAATCTTCTTTCAGCCATGTTTCAATGATGCCTACAACATCATACCTGCCAACCTGCAACTGTGTTGCAAGTTCATCTACCTTATCCGCATACTGTGCGCTTTCAAATACAACACATTCAGTCCTATATTCATCCTTTTTGATTTTGCCCACCTTTTACATTGCAACTCATCCTATTGACTGCAATTTTGTCCTATTTGAATTGAATTGAATTGAATGATCTTTATTGTCATCATACATAGGTAGAATGAAACTCTGTTTGGCTTCCTCTCAGGCAATTAAATAAAGCAGTAGATAAAAACAAGACAGTAATAGAAAAATAGTATTAAATAGATAAGTAGCAGAAAATAAGTTGCAGCAGCACAGAATATCACAGTAATGCACAAAAGTGCCATTAGTGCAAGTATTTGAGTCCTTGTGTGTGCATGTTGAGAGGCTATCAACAGCCTCTCCTCACTACACATAGCCTCTGTTTGTAAACCAGCTACCTCATCTTCAGCACTATTATCCACCTTTCCTACAATAATTCTTGCATTGAAATGTAGGCAGCTCAGGACACTAGTCACACCATGCTCAACCTTTTTGATTCCTAACATTGTCTGAAGTCTTACCGACATCTGCCTCCACACCCTCTCCACTCCCTGTTCTGGCACCCTGGTTCCCAACCCCCTGCAACTCTAGTTTAAACCCCACTGTGCAGCATTCACAAACCTTCCCACTAGGATATTTGTCCCCCATCAGTTCAGTTGCAAACTGTCCCTTCTGTACAGGTCCCACCTTCCCTGGAAGACAGCCCAATGATGCAAATATCTTATGCCCTGTCTCCTACACCTACTCCTTAACCACGTATTAAACTGCATAATCTTCCTATTTCTGGCCTCACTAGCACGTGGCATGGGTAGCAATCCTGAGATCACTACTCTGAATGCCCTGCCCTTTAACTTAGCAGCTAATCCTTGAACTCCCTATGCAGAACCTCATCACTCATCTTACTCATGTCATTGGTACCCAAATGGACCACAGCTTCTGGCTGTTCACCCTCCCACTTAAGGATGTTGAGGACTCGATCCAAGGTATCCTGGACCCTGGCACCCCGGAGGCAACATACCATCTGGAAATCTTGTTCTCGCCCACAGAACCTCCTGTCCATTCCCCTAACTTATGAATCCCCTATCATCATAACAGATCTCTTCCGCCCCACCCCCACTTCCCTCCTGAGTCACAGAGGCAGACTCAGTGCCAGACACCTAAGCACTGTGACTTTCCTCTGTTAGGTCATCCCCCCAGACAGTATTCAAAGTTGGAGATGGTCACAGGGGTACTCTGCAATGGCTCCTTAACCCCTTTCCCCTTCCTGACTGTCACCCAGATTCCTGTGTCCTGCACCTTGGACGTAACTACCTCTCCATATGTCCTATCTATCACCCCTTCAGCCTCCTGAATGATTCGGAGTTCATCCAGTTCCAGCTCCAACTCCTTAATGCCGATTGTCAGAAGCTGCATCTGCCTGCACCTTGTAGTCGTAGTGGTCAGGGACGCTGGAGGTCTCCCTGCCTTCCCACATCCCACAAGAGGAGCATTTCACTATCCTGCCTGGCATCTCTACTATCGTAGCTGAGCAGATATAAAGAAGGGCAGGAGAAAAAAATTAACCTTGAGCCTTTCTTTTCTTTGGCAGTGAATTACACAGATTCCCCACTCTCTGGCTAAAGAAATTCCTCCTGATCTCTGTTCTAAAGGGACATCCTTGTATTCTGAGGCTGTGCCCTCTGGTCCTAGACTCCCCAACTATAGGTCTGATCACCTGGCTGTACTTCTACTCCCTGAGTACAGGCAGAGACTGAAGACTGCAGCACCAGTAGTGAGGACCAAGAAGGTCTGGACAAGGGAAGCACAGGAGCACCTACAGGACTGCTTTGAATCAGTGGACTGGACTGTATTCAGGAATTCATCCTGGGGAGCACGCATAAAGTGCTAACAGACAGCAGTGGGAATTGAACCCTGCTCACTGCCACGTAAAGCATTGCACCAACCACTTCACTGCTCACTGGTGTCGTAAAGCAGGCCACTCATTGTCAGATGTGGACCTGGGGAAGGGAAGAGTAGACAGTGCAACTGGAGGTCTCTGATCGAGGCTCGATTCACCTGAACCTACCAGGTTCTGCCACAGAAACAGTTAGGGATCAGAACCAGAATCAGGTTTAATATCACAGGTGTACATCGTGAAATTCGTTGTCTTTGTGGCAGCAGTACAATTCAATACATAATAACGGAGAGAAAAGAAGTGAATTACAATAAGTATATATATAAAAATAGTTAAATAGTGCAAAAATTGAAATAAAAAAGTAGTGAGGTAGAGTCCATTCAGAAATCAGATGACAGAAAGGAAGAAGCTGTTCCTGAATTGTTGAGTGTGTGCCTTCTATAAGGTTCCACCTCATGGCTGTCAACATTGGCTCAATTTCTTCTCTCTTTTTGATAATCCATGCAATATTGATGTTTCACAAATACAGCAAAACCACTCACCCCCTGGAGTGACTATAAGACCATAAGATATAGGAGTAGAAGTAGGCTATTCAGCCCATCAAGTCTGCTCTGCCATTCAATCATGGGCTGATCCAATTCTTCCAGTCATCCCCACTCCCCTGCCTTCTCCCCATACCCTTTGATGCCCTGGCTAATCAAGAACCTATCTACCTCTGCCTTAAATGCACCCAATGACTTGGCCTCCACAGCTGCTCGTGGCAACAAATTCCACAGATTTACCACCCTCTGACTAAAGTAATTTCGCATCTCTATGTTCTAAATGGACGTCCTTCAGCCCTGAAGTCATGCCCTCTTGTCCTAGACTCCCCTACCATGGTAACTGCTCCGTGATAATACAGCTAAACCACTTGATTGAATCTCACAGTCCGAGACCAGTCTGATCCTCATGCAAGTGTTGCACGTTACCTATCCCTAACTGCCTTTGAGAGGGTGACGGTGAGGAGCTTTGATGAACTGCTACAACCTGTGATGGAGGGTGTGCTCACGGTGCTGTTAGGAAGAACGTTCCAGGATTCAGACTCATTGAATGTGGCCGCTCACTGACTTGTGTTTCATTATCCTTAACACCCAAAGGAAATCCACTCATTTCAGTCTTGAAACTTTCACTTCTGCTGCAGTCTTTGAGGGGAAAGGGTTCCTGCTTTCCTCTAGCCTGACTGGAATGAAAGCCTGCTTAGTGAGGCTCCAGAGAGGATTAACAGGATTATGGTTCCAGCAAGGTGCAGCAACAAAATACGGAGTTAATACAATAATGTCAGATGCTCTGCAAGTCCAGTAACTAACAATCGAAACATTGCTGATGCTGAAAGTCTGAAAAAAAGATTGAAAAAGCTGGAAACAATGGTCAGGTACATCTGAGGAGGGAGGGAGGGAGAGAGAGAGGTAGGTAGGTAGGTAGGTAGGTGTCGGCCTGAAACATCGACTGTTTGTTCCTTTCCATGGACGCTGCTTGACCTGCTGAGTTTCTCCAGCATTTTGTGTGTGTTCCCTGAGGGAGAAACAGAGCTGACAGTTTGAGTCAAACACCCTCCATCAGAACTTGTATTGAACTGACTTCTCTCCACACAATGTCGCTCAATTTGCCAAATGTTTCCAGCATTTTCTGGTCGTTTCTGCACTCCATATTGATAGAGTCATTGAGGGTTATAGCGGAAACAGCCTCTACAGCCCTGTGCCAATGATCAACCTCACCCCCCCCCCACCACCATCTACACTAATCCTGAATAAATCATTTCTTCTTTCTCCTCAAATTCCTCTCCATTGCTCCCAGCTTCAACCACTCGCCTACGCACCAGGGTCAATTTACAACCTGGCAACTAGCACACCCGAGGTTATGTGGGAGAAACTGGTGCACCCCGGGGAAACTTTACTCACTGGAGTTTAGAAGAATGAAGGGGAATCTCATTGAAACCTACAAAATATTGGAAGGCCTAAGAGGAGTAGATGTACGGAGGATGGTTCCTATAGTTGGGGAGTCTAGGACCAGAGGGCACAACCTCAGAATACAAGGATGTCCCTTTAGAACAGAGATTAGGAGGAATTTCTTTAGCCAGAGGGTGGTGAATCTGTGTAATTCACTGCCACAGATACCTGCAGAGATCAAGTCATTGGGTATATATAAAGCAGAGGTTGATAGGTTCTTGGTTAGTCAGGAAGTTGAAGGTTATGAAGAGAAGGCAGAAGAATGCGGTTGAGGGGGATAACAAATCAGATATGATCAAAGAGTAGAAAAGACACAATGGGCTGAATGGCCTAATTCTGATCCTATGCCTTATAGCCTTATGGTCTAAGGTGTGATCACAGGGAGAGTATGCAAACTTCTCACCTACCACAGCTTCCAGCACCTGAGGACAGGAGTGAAGCTGGGTCCCGGGTGCTCTGAGGCAGACGCTCTATCAGGAATGCTACTCTGCTGCCCATTTCTTGGTTCTTGAGAGCAGGCCAATGAATATTAACTCAGAGTTAATTTCCTCTATTTTAACAGAAACAATACTCAATTGGTTTGAAAGTTCACACCTCCATTAAAACAGCAGACAAGAGAATTCCGTACAGACGTGTTAATTATCATAGTGCTAATGATGA
This sequence comes from Mobula birostris, assembly GCF_030028105.1. Lineage (NCBI taxonomy): Eukaryota > Metazoa > Chordata > Chondrichthyes > Myliobatiformes > Myliobatidae > Mobula > Mobula birostris. The sequence goes on along the minus strand of NC_092383.1, from coordinate 2,869,530 downwards.
AGAGCTTAATATCAGGCACTGTCTTCCAAACCCGAGACCATTTTCCTGAGTTGTGGTTCCACGACACTCTCTCACTATTCATATGATGTCTCCTGACAGCTAAACACCTAATCACACTGCTGCAGAGGCAGCCCAAAACGGGAGAAAATGTAGACAATAAAATTAGTCTGTAAATTGAGTTACTCTGAATGCAGTATTCAATAATATCTGTTTCCACTGCTTGAGCACTGTATGTGACACAGGGCTAAATTCAAACCACTTCGGGTATTTTAGGTAGCATCTGGACTGCTTATTCAGCCTTTCTGGTGGAAAACTGTCGGTATTTAAGAGCTGAGAAACAGAGAAGCAGATTGTGAACTGTCGTGTGTGAACAGTAACACATCATAAAAAAATTGACAATAAAACATGAGCAGGTACACCTAGCCCAATAGGCTGTACAGATTACAGGTACCACAGAGAACACAGTACAACACAGTCCAGACCCTTTAGTCTGCAATGTTTTAACCTACTCTAAGATCAATATAACCCTTTCCCTCCTACTTAGCCGCCTGTTTTCTATCATCCATGTGCTTATCTAAGAGTCCCTCAAATGTCCCGAATGTACCTGCCTCTACCACCACCCCTGGCAGGGCGTTCCACACACCCACCACTCTCTGTGTAAAAAAAACTACCTCTGACATCCCCCCTATACTTTCCTCCAATCACCTTAAAATTATGCCCACTCGGGGGCGGCACAGTGGCGTAGTGGTTAGCACGATACTTACCAGCATCAGCAACCCGGTTCAATTCCTGCCACTGTCTGTAAGGAGTTTGTACACTCTCCCTGTGACCACATGGGTTTCCTCCAGGTGCTCTGGTTTCCTCCCACAGTCCAATGACATACTGGTTGGTAGGTTAATTGGGCATTGTAAATTGTCCCGTGATTAGGGTTAGGATTAAATCAGAGGATTGCCAGGCCGCGTGGCTCGAAGGGCTGGAAGGGAATATTCCGTGCTGAATCTCAATAAATAAATAAATAAATATTAGCCATTTCCTCCCTGGGAAAATAGTATGGCTGTCCATTCGAGCAATGCCTCCTATCAGCTTGTACACTGCTATCAAGTCTCAACAAAGTATATATTCATCAAAGAAACAAGGATAGATTCTTTCACAATACAGTATATTCAACAAGAGGAACAAATATATGTATTTTGGATAATATGTGTATCACAATGTTAGTTAAGGCATCCGTTAGTCTTGCGAGACCATGGATCTGCACCTGGAAAGTCTTCATTCTCCAGTGCGCAGGCTTGGGCAATGTTGTATGGAAGACCGGCAGTTGCCCACGCTGCAAGTCTCCCCTCTCCACGACACCAATGTTGTCCAAGGGAAGGGCAAGGGCCGATACAGCTTGGCACCAGTGTCCTCACAGAGCACTGTGTGGTTAAGTGCCTTGCTCAAGGACGCAACATGCTGCCTCAGCTGGGGCTCAAACTCACGACCTTCAGATCGCTAGTCAAATGCCTTAACCACTTGGCCATGTGCCCACACTATCACAATGTAGACACACCACAAAACATTCTACATTACGTTCTGATGTATTCTCACCACTGCGATGAGTTGTTCCCTTGAAATGGATTATTTATGCAGTTGCAGAGTTTTGTGTGGCATTCCTCAGTTATGATTACTTACTTGAAACGTGAGATTAGTTTTATTTGTCACATATATATCAAAAATAGAATGAAATGCACAGATTGGGGTTTGGGTCCAGCAGCATGGAATGGGAACCCTTCACTGTCACTATGATAGAACCATAGAACCATAGAAACTACAGCACAGAAACAGGCCCTTTGGCCCTTCTTGGCTGTGCCGAACCATTTTCTGCCTAGTCCCACTGACCTGCACACGGACCATATCCCTCCATACACCTCCCATCCATGTATCTGTCCAATTTATTCTTAAATGTTAAAAAAAGAACCTGCATTTACCACCTCGTCTGGCAGCTCATTCCATACCCCCACCACTCTCTGTGTGAAGAAGCCCCCTCTAATGTTCCCTTTAAACTTTTCCCCCCTCACCCTTAACCCATGTCCTCTGGTTGTTTTTCTCCCCTTGCCTCACTGGAAAAAGCCTGCTTGCATTCACTCTATCTATACCCATCATAATTTTATATACGTCTATCAAATCTCCCCTCATTCTTCTACGCTCCAGGGAATAAAGTCCTAACCTATTCAACCTTTCCCTGTAACTGAGTTTCTCAAGTCCCGGCAACATCCTTGTAAACCTTCTCTGCACTCTTTCAACCTTATTTATATCCTTCCTGTAATTTGGTGACCAAAACTGAACACAATACTCCAGATTTGGCCTCACCAATGCCTTACACAACCTCATCATAACATTCCAGCTCTTATACTCAATACTTTGATTAATAAAGGCCAATGTACCAAAAGCTCTCTTTACGACCCTATCTACCTGTGACGACACTTTTAGGGAATTTTGTATCTGTATTCCCAGATCCCTCTGTTCCACTGCACTCCTCAGTGCCTTACCATTAACCCTGTATGTTCTACGTTGGTTTGTCCTTTCAACGTGCAATACCTCACACTTGTCAGTATTAAACTCCATCTGCCATTTTTCAGCCCATTTTTCCAGCTGGTCCAAGTCCTTCTGCAGGCTCTGAAAACCTTCCTCACTGTCTACTACACCTCCAATCTTTGTATCATCAGCAAACTTGCTGATCCAATTTACCACATTATCATCCAGATCATTGATATAGATGACAAATAACAATGGACCCAGCACTGATCCCTGTGGCACACCACTAGTCACAGGCCTCCACTCAGAGAAGCAATTCTCTACCACCACTCTCTGGCTTCTTCCATCGAGCCAATGTCTAATCCAATTTACCACCTCTCCATGTATACCTAGCAACTGAATTTTCCTAACTAACCTCCCACGCGGGACCTTGTCAAAGGCCTTACTGAAGTCCATGTAGACAATATCTACTGCCTTCCCTTCATCCACTTTCCTGGTAACCTCCTCGAAAAACTCCAACAGATTGGTCAAACATGACCTACCACGCACAAAGCCATGTTGACTCTCCCTAATAAGCCCCTGTCTATCCAAATGCTTGTAGATTCTGTCTCTTAGTACTCCCTCCAATAACTTACCTACTTCTGACGTTAAACTCACCGGCCTATAATTTCCTGGATTACTTTTCGATCCTTTTTTAAACAATGGAACAACATGAGCCACTCTCCAATCCTCCGGCACTTCACCCGTAGACAGCGACATTTTAAATATTTCTGCCAGGGCCCCCGCAATTTCAACACTAGTCTCCTTCAAGGTCCGAGGGAACACTCTGTCAGGTCCCGGGGATTTATCCACTTTAATTTTCCTCAAGACAGCAAGCACCTCCTCCTTTTCAATCTGTACAGTTTCCATGGTCTCACTACTTGATTCCCTCAATTCCATAGATTTCATGCCAGCTTCCTTAGTAAATACAGACGCAAAAAACCTATTTAAGATCTCCCCCATTTCCTTTGGTTCCACACAAAGCCGACCACTCTGATCTTCAAGAGGACCAATTTTATCCCTTACAATCCTTTTGCTCTTAATATACTTGTAAAAGCTCTTTGGATTATCCTTCACTTTGACTGCCAAGGCAACCTCATGTCTTCTTTTTGCCCTCCTGATTTCTTTCTTAAGTATTTTCTTGCACTTCTTATACTCCTCAAGCACCTGATTTACTCCCTGTTTCCTATACATTTCATACAACTCCCTCTTCTTCTTTATCAGAGTTGCAATATCCCTTGAGAACCAAGGTTCCTTATTCCTATTCAATTTGCCTTTAATCCTGACAGGAACATACAAACTCTGCACTCTCAAAATTTCCCCTTTGAAGGCTTCCCACCTACCAATGACATCTTTGCCAGAGAACAACCTGTCCCAATCCACGCTTTTTAGATCCTTTCTCATTTCTTCAAATTTGGCCTTCTTCCAGTTCAGAACCTCAACCCTAGGACCAGATCTATCCTTGTCCATGATCAAATTGAAACTAATGGTGTTATGATCACTGGAACCAAAGTGCTCCCCTACACAGACTTCTGTCACTTGCCCTAATTCGTTTCCTAACAGGAGATCCAATATTGCATCCCCTCTAGTTGGTCCCTCTATATACTGATTTAGAAAACTTTCCTGAACACATTTTACAAACTCTAAACCATCTAGACCCCTAACAGTATGGGAGTCCCAATCAATGTATGGAAAATTAAAATCCTCTACCACCACAACTTTATGTTTCCTGCAGTTGCCTGCTATCTCTCTGCAGATTTGCTCTTCCAAGTCTCGTTGACTATTGGGTGGTCTGTAATACAATCCCACTAATGTGGCCATACCTTTCCTGTTTCTCAGCTCCACCCATAAGGACTCAGTAGACAAGCCCTCCAATCTGTCCTGCCTGAGCACTGCTGTAATATTTTCCCTAACAAGCAATGCTACTCCCCCACCTTTCATTCCTCTGCCTCGATCACATCTGAAACATCGGAACCCTGGAATATTAAGCTGCCAGTCCTGCCCCTCCTGTAGCCAAGTTTCACTAATTGCTACAACATCATAATTCCACGTGTCAATCCACGCCCTCAACTCATCCGCCTTCCCCGCAATACTCCTAGCATTGAAATATATACACCTCAGAAGATTTTTACCACCACTCACAATCTTTCTATCAGCGGATTTGCTTAAACTTTCAATATCATTTATTTTCACCCCAGCCACACTGTCAGCTCTGGCACTCTGGTTCCCATCCCCCTGCAAATCTAGTTTAAAGCCTCCCCAATAGCACTAACAAACCTCCCTGAAAGGATATTGGTCCCCCTGTGGTTCAAGTGTAACCCGTCTCTCTTGTACAGGTCCCACCTGCCCCAGAAGAGGTCCCAATGATCCTGAAATCTGAAACCCTGCCCCCTACACCAGTTCCTCAGCCACTTGTTCCTCCTCCAGAGCATCCTATTCCTACCCTCACTGGCACCTAGCACAGGTAGCAATCCTGAGATTACCACCCTTGAGGTCCTGCTTTTCAACTTCCTACCAAGCTCTCTATACTCACTGTCCAGGACCTCTTCACTCTTCCTTGCTATGTCATTGGTACCGATGTGCACCACGACATCTGGCTGGTCACCCTCCCACTTCAGAATGTCATGCAATCGATCAGAGACATCCTTGACCCTGGCACCTGGGAGGCAACAAACCATCCTGGATTCTCTGTCACGACCACAGAACCTTCTATCTACACCTCCAACTATCGAGTCCCCTATCACTACCGCTCTCCTCTTTTTCCCCCCTCCCTTCTGCACTGCAGAGCCAGACTCAGTGCCAGAGATCCGGCTACTGCAGCTAGTCCCAGGTAAGTCATCCCCCCCAACAGTATCCAATGTGGTATACTTGTTGTTGAGGGGAATGGCCACAGGGGAACCCTGCTCTGCCTGCCCTTTCCTCTTCCCTCACCTGACAGTGACCCAATTTCCTGTCCTCTGCTCCTTTGGCGTAACTACCTCCCTGTAGCTACGATCTATAATCTCCTCATTCTCCCGAATGATCCGCAGGTCATCCAGCTCCTGCTCCAGTTCCCTAACGCGGTGTGTCATCATCTCCCACAGATCCACCACTGAGAGTTCGTCTGCCACCAAAAGCACTCGAAAGTTTCTACAGTTGTACCATGGGGAGAATTCTAACTGACTGCACCACCATCTGGCATGGGGGTGGAGGGTGAGGCTACTGCACTGGGTCGATGAAAGCTGCAGAGAGTTGTAAACTTAGCCAGCTCCATCGTGGGCGCTAGTCTCCAAAGTATCCAGGACATCTTCAAGGAGCGATGCCTCAAAAAGACAGCAACCATCATTAAGGACCCTCATCACATCAGCCAGGTTCTCAATGCTATCAACAGGATGGAGGTACAGAAGCCTGAAGGCACACACACTCAACAATTCAGGAACAGCTTCTTCCCCTCTGCCATCCGATCCGATTTCTGAATGGACATTGAACCTGTGAACACTACCTCACTACTTTTGTATTGCTATTTTTGGACTACATATTTAATTTAACTAATCTATATACATATATACTTACTGTAATTCACAGTTTTTTCTCTATTATTATGCACTGCATTGACTGCTGCTGCAAAGTTAACAGATTTCACCATATATGCCGGTGATATTAAACCTGATTCTGATTTGGTTGGATCACTCTTTATCTGCAGCCTCCCCCTTGACTTTACCATCTTGGGTGACCTTTTCAGGAGCTAAGCAGCAGATTAAGAGCTAAACTGCAGAATTCATTGCTCTCAGGATCTCAGGGACTTACGAGCCTCTCCACCAGGGCAAGATGACTACCCCTAGAGAAACCCTCTTGAGGAAGTGGTGGTCGGCAGCCTTCTTGAACACACCACCCTCCTTCTGGTGAAGGTGCTGGGGAGGGAGCTCCAGGATTCAGGCCCTGCAACAATGAAGACCTGGTGATATATTTTCAAGTCAGGTAAGTGGATGGTCAAGGAATTTCACCCCCCTCCCCACTTAAGGGAAAGGGATAAGATGACAACATCCCAGGTTATTGAGTTATATTATAATGTAAAGTCCTTGTATAAGCAAAAGGGTTTGATGCAGTCAAGGGTAAAGTGTTGGACTTTGGGAAGACAAACAAGGGTTGGACATACACAGTAACAGAGCTGCAAAGAAAGCTTTTGGCACGTTGGCCTTCATAAATCAGAGTTGTGAGTACAGGAGTTGAGGTGTTAAGTTGAAGTTGTATAAGATATTGGTAAGGCCTAATTTAGAGTGTTGTGTGTAGTCATGGTCATCTACCTACAGGAAAGATACCAAAAAGACTGAAAGAGTATAGAGAAAATTTACGAGGCTGTTGCCAGGTCTTGAGGATCTGTCTCATAAGAAAAGGTTAAATAGGTTAGGACTGCTTTCCCTGGAGTGCAGGAGAATGCGGGGAGATTTGAAAGAGAATTATACAAAATTATCAGGAGTATAAATAGTGTAAATACTAGCAGGTTTTTTCCACTGAGGTTGGGTGAGATTAGAACTAGAGGTCATAGGTTGAGGGTGAAAAGTGAAATATTTAAGGGGGAACTTCACTCAGAGATTAGTAAGAGTGTGGAACGAGCTGCTGGTGAAAATGGTGGATGAGAGTTCCATTTCAACATTTGGATAAGTACATGACAGGAGGGGTTTGGAGGGAATATGGTCCGGGTGTGGGTAGACAGGACTAAGCAGAAGTACAATTTGGTAAAGACTAGATGGGCCAAAGAGCCTGTTTCTGTGCTGTAATGCTCTATGACTCTATAAACAATGGATAGAACATGATAATGGAGGAACCAATTATCCTGCAGACAACTTCCCATCACTCCCTGTGATTTTAAATTTTCATTCCTCCCCCAGCCCTTCAGTATGAAACGAGCAGGGATGTGCTGTATTTAGATTTTCAGAATGCACTTCAGGCCACATAAAAGGCTAGTACAACAGGACTCATACTACAGGAAGAAGTGTTCACGTAAGTGAAGCCACAGTCTCAGACTAAGTCGTTCTTTCTCAGTCTGAAAGGATGTAACTAGTGGGGAGCTCCAAAGATCAGTCCCTGACCCTCAGCTATTCATTATCTGTAGTAACTCAGTGTAGGCAGCAGAGTGTGAGGTATTGAGGTTTGTGAGGACATGCTGTGGATGAGGATAGGTGGACTCTGTTGCAGGACAGTAGCATAGCAGTTAGTGTAACTCTATTACAGCGCCAGTGATTGGGGTTCAATTCCCGCCACCGCCTGTAAGGAATTTGCATGTTCTTCCCATGACTGCCTGGGTTTCCTCTGGGCGATCCTGTTTCCTCCCCATGTTCCAAAGACCTGCAAGTCAGTATGCTAATTGGTCACATGGGTGTAAGACCCAATACCCGAGTAATCATATTGTTGGGTTCACCGATGACACGACAGTGGTGGGGTTCATCACCACCAACGATGAGACAGTTTACAGAGAGGAAGCGGAAGAGCTTGAGGTCTTGTGCCAGGCAAATCACCTCTTCCTTGATGTCAACAAGACAAAGGAGATGGTTACCAACTGCGGGAGAACTCACACCACTCACACTCTCTTCACATCAGTGGCACAGCAGTGGGAACTGCGAGCAATTTCAAACTGCTCGGAGTGTATATCACACACAACCTCTCATGGTCCCACAACACATCCTACACAACCAGGAAAGCTCACTAATGCCTCTATTTTCTGAGGAGGCTGAAGAGAGCTGGACTGTACAGATGTTACTTTCTCCAAGCAGTAAGAGTGATCAACACCTCCACCCACTAACCACCTCTCCTCACCTCCCCCGCCCCCCATCCACCACTACTTTATCATTTCCTGTCAGTCATCTTATGTACAGACCCTCCTGTGCCTAACATCAGTTTATGGACAGACAATAAATCTACGTACATAAGCTATCCTAGTCCTGACGAAGGGTCTCGGCCTGGAACGACGACTGTACCTCTTCCTAGAGATGCTGCCTGGCCTGCTGCGTTCACCAGCAACTTTGATGTGTGTTACGTATTTATACTTTTTGTGATACCTCTATCATTGTGTTCTTTACTTTATTGTATTTTTGTTCTGCATCAGATCCGGAGGAACAATTACTTCTTTCTCCTTTACACTTCTGTACTGGAAATGACACTGGACGATGTTGAATCTTGAATCTTGATTTGGGTGGCGCGAGCTCATTGGGCAGAAAGGGCCTGTTAACATGTCATAGCTCTAAATAAATAAATAGATGGACTGAGGGCAAATGTTTAATGTAGAAAGTGTGGGGTCAGTTACTTAAGGATGATGAATCTAATAGCAGGCTGTCATCTAAATGGAGTAAAGAGAGATCTAGTTGTTCTTTTTCCTGAATTACAAAAAAGGTTAACAGGCTGGAACAGCAAGTAGTTAGGGAAGTAAATGTTACATTGGCTTTTATTGTTGAAGGATTAGAGCTCTATTTGTTACAATTGTACCTGGTACTGTTGAGGCAGCATCAGCAGTAGTGTGTTCAGCTTTGGTACACTTATTGAAGAACAGGGAGGGTTAGCCCAGCAGAGATTCACCAGGTTAATTCCTGGGATGAGAGGGTTGTTCTCTCTTAGACTTATGAAGAAATGAGATCTATCACCTGGAAGAACTGACATCTATTGTGATGAAGTGCTTTGAAAGGTTGATCATGGCTAAGCATGGACCTGGATTTGCTGCAATTTGATTATCACCACAACAGGTCTACAGTGGATGCAATCTCACTGGCTCTCCACTTTGTTCTGAAGCATCTGGACAACAGTAATACCTACATTAGGCTGATTTTTATTGATTACAGCTCGGTGTTCAACACCATCATCCCCTCAGTACTGATCAACAAGCTTCAAAACCTGGGCCTCTGTACCTCCCTCTGCAACTGGATCCTTGACTTCCTCATCGGGAGCCCAGTCAGTGCGGATCAGTGATGACATCTTCTCCTCACTGGCAATCAACACTGGCGCACTTCAAGGATGTATGTTTAGCCTACTGCTCTACTCTCTCTACACCCACAAGTGTGTGGCTAGGAACAGCTCAAACAACATCTCTAAATTTGTTGATTACACCACTATTGCTGCAGAATCCACACTCAACATCAGTAAGACTGAAGAATTGATAATGGACCAGGAAGGGGAAGTTGGGGAACACACATCAATCTTTATTGAGGAGTCAGTGCTGGAATGGGTGAACAGATTCAAGTTCCTTTCCATCAACATCTCAGAAGCCCGACACATTGGAGCCCTTCAAACCTCCTTAATGTGAGCATGGCTTCAATTCCTCCTGTGCCAGCTGTTCTACCTCATTAATTTGGTATGTCATCAAAGACTCTTGCAAATGTTTACAGATGTACCGTGGAGAGCATTCTGACTGGTTGCCTCACCAACTGGAATGGAGCCTTCAATATACAGGATCACTACAAACTGGACATGGTTGTAGACCCGGCCAGTTCCACCACAAGCACAACCTTACCCGCCATGAAGGACATCTTCAAAAGGTGATGCCTCAGGAAGCTGGCATCCATCGTTAAGGACCCTCACCGTCCAGGACATGACTTCTTCTCATCACTACCATCAGAAAGAGAACGCAGGAGCTTGAAGACTCACACTTAACATTTTAAGAGAAGTTTCTTCTTCTCCACCTTGGATTTCTCCAATAGTGAGGCCATAGCCCACGAACACAGCCTCGCATTCCCCTATGGCATTATTTATTTATCTATTGTGACCTACAGTCATTTTTCTGGCTGCACTGCCTGAGACACTTTTATGTACCTTTTGAAACTGTGATAAAATTCTTTGAAGGGTCAAAAGATTCATTCAGTAATCAACTCCAGAATATTAGGCATGACATTGCTTATTTGTCAGAATTATTGCCAAATTTTAATGAAATGAAGCTTCAATTGCAAGGAAGTGTGAATCTTATCATTCGTCTCCAAACTAGCCACATTTAAGTCCAAAACTGGGGGACAGTTGCTGTGCAACAGCTTCTTCCACCAAACCATCAGACTCCTTAATACCCAGAGACTAGACTGACATCTACATCATTTATTATTATATTGTAATTTGTCCTCTACTGTGCCTATTGTCTTGTTTATTATTTATTGTACTGCCCTGCACTGTTTTGTGCATTTTATGTAGTCCTGTGTAGGTCTGTAGTCTAGTGTAGTTTTTGTGTTGTCGTACATAGTCTAGTGTAGCCTTGTGCTGTCTCACTTAGTCTAGTGTAGTTTTGTGTTGTTTCATGTAGCACCATGGTCCTGGAGGAACGTTGTTTTGTTTTTACTGTATACTGTACCAGCAGTTTATGGTCGAAATGACGATAAAAAGCAACTTGACAAAATTGGCCATTGTGGCCATTTTTAATTTCCAAGCCTTTCTGAGTTGGAAGAGAAAGAAAGAATACCAGATGATGATCTTCAAGTATCTGTGCCCACCTGGGTGAGCTGCATAAAGACATGTCAGAGAGATTTCAGGATCTTCCCCCGATCCAAGTTCTATATTGGGTAATAAATCATTCCTGAACACTTGTAATGAGGAATTAACATGAAGAATGGAGGAAGAACTGATCTCGCTACAAAATGACTTTGAGCTGAAGCTGAAGTTCAATAAATTATATCAAGACTTTTGGTTGAAGAAAGAAATCTCTGAACACCATACTGCATTGTGGAAAAAGGTCAAGATGTTCTTTATTGCCTTTCCAACCTCATATTTAGTGGAGTGCGGTTTCAGTAAAGTCGCCCAATTTCTTTCTAAGCAACAAAACAGACTGCAACTTACTGAACGTGGGGATTTGAGACTCCATCTGAGCGGCATTCAGCCTGATGTTGAGAAGCTGATATCACGGCACCAAGCCCATCCATCTCATTTGTAGGTGAAAAAGCAATGAGGAAGTGAATAGTTGGACTACTAATGCACACTCTAAAATTGTTGATGAAAATGGTTTTTAATTGTAATTAAATAAAGAAATAATTTTATTTGTAGCTTTAAATGGGTTTGAATAATTTTTGTAATTATTTGTCACTGCTTTGAATTTGCAGTTCCTATTTTCTTTCACTGTGCACCATAAAACAAAATCCTTTACAGTTTTTATGTAATGACCATAAAGGGAGAGAGAGGCACTGAGGATGTGGTCTGGGACCAAGGGAGTGGTAACCGAAAGAAGTTTGGGAACCATTGGTTTAAATCTTCTCCGGCGGGAGTTCAGTGAGACCCTCTCTCATTGCACCCCAACTGCTACTCTCCAATTCCCCTATTCTGGCTTTTTCCCCGTTCCTTTCCAATCCTGATGAAGGGCCGTGTACTAAAATGTCAACTGTTTATCCCTCTTCATAGATGCTTCCTGACCTTCTGAGTTCCTCCAGCATTTTGTGTGTGTTGCTCTGGATCTCCAGCATCTGCAGAATCTCTTCAGAAGTCAAAACCGAAAAGCCATAGCCTGGAGAGAAGAGACTGGAGGCCTGAGGCTGTCCTGGGATTGAAGGGTGGAAGGGAGGAAAGGGGTTTGTTTTGCTGCTGTTGTTTTGTTACTTGTTGTTTTCTATTTTGTTGTGTCCTGTGTTGTTCTACCAAGCAATTTGGGTATGTTATATTGACGTGGGAATATGTGGCAACACTTGAGGGCTGCCACAGCAAATCAAAGTTAAAAATGCAAAGTAAATTTATTATCAAAGTACATATATGTCACCATTTACAACCCTGAGATTCATTTTCTTGTGGGCATACTCAATAAATCTGTAAAATAATAAACATAACAGAATCAATAAAAGACCACACCAACTTGGGCGTTCAACCAGTGGGCAAAAGAACAGACTGTGCAAATACCAAAAGAAAATAAATAGATAAATAAACAAACAATAAATATCAAGAACATGAGATGACGAGTCCTTGAAAGTGAGTCAATTGCTTGTGGGAACATTTCAGTGATAGGACAAGTTAAGTTGAGTGAAGTTATCCCTTTTGGTCCAAAAGCCTTATAATTGAGGGTTAATAACTGCTCCTGAACCCAGTACTGTGAGCCATGAGGGACCCATACCTTCTTTCTGATGGAATCAGTGAGAAGAGAGCATGTCTTGGTTGGTGGGGGTCCCTGATGATGGAGGCTGCTTTCCTGTGACGGTGTTTCATGTAGATGTGCTCAATGGTGGGGAGGGCTTTCCCTGTGATGGACTGGGCCATATCCACTACTTTTTGTAGGATTTTCCATTCAAGGGTATTGGTGTTCCCATACCAGGCAGTGATGCAGCCAATCAGTATATCCTCTACTACACATCTATAGAAATTTGTCTAAGTTTTAGATATCATGCTGAATCTCCACAAGTTCCTAAGGAAGTAGAGGCACTGTTGTGTTTTCTTCATAATTGCACTTATGTGCTGGGTCCACGACAGGTCCTCCAAGATAATAACACCAAGGAATTTAAAACTGCTGGCCCTCTCTCTCTAGGTGGGTTGGTTTGTTAACACAAACGATGCATTTCACTGTATATGTTGATGTACATGCGATAAATAAGTCTAGAGCTGAATCTGAATCCCTTGAGTTTATGAATACAAAAGATAACATACACTACTTTGAAGAGGGAAGATTCTACGTCCTGCTATTCTAGGTAGTAGTCACTCCTGAATCCACAATATGAGTATAGATTATTGAGTTATTTTCAATCAGCTGTTTGTGGGAGCTTGCTGTGCATAGACTGGCTGATGCATTTCCAACACAGCAACACTGACCACACCTCAAAACTGCTTCATTGGCTGACCGTGGTTTAGAAAGTCCAGAGGCTACGGAAGTGGTTGTAAAAGTGCGGGTCCTTCTTCTGGCTGGTGCTAGAGAAGAGAGAATGCTATGTGAAAGGCTATCTGCAGAGATACACAGCAAATTACAGCCTTATTTATATTACAGGATCATCGCCCCTTAACCCAAATCATCCATCAAACATAGAAACACAGTTTGGTTATCACTCTGACAGGAACTGATGTTCAGGAATAAATTATCTCGTGACTGTGACTTTATGGGCTATAAATGGTGAAACTGAGAAGATTAAATACGAATTATTTTGATCATAGTAAAAGGAAAGGTCTGTAGTTATGTAATGGAACACAAGGGATTTATTACAGAATCAGGCTTAGTATCACTGACGTGTTGTTTTGTGACAGCAGTACAATGCAATACACAATAATAAAAAAAAATTACAATGAAAAAAAATATATATTTCTAATTAAATTAAATAAGTAGTGTAAAACAAGAGCAAAGAAAGGAAAAGAAAATAGTGGGTTAATTGTCCATTCAGAAATCAGATGGTAGAGGGGAAGAAGCTGTTCCTGAAACACTGAGTGTGCGTCTTCAGGCTCCTGTACCTCCTCCTTGATGGCAGCAATGAGAAGAGGGCATGTCCTGGATGATGGGGGTCCTTAATGATGGATGCTGCCTTTTTGAGACATTGCCTTTAGAAGATGTCCTGGATGCTAGGGACAATAATGAAACTTCAGCCCTGGCTGCGGGTGAAGGTCCTGAGGAATGGAGAGTGCCCAATGTGGGTCCATTGTTGAAAGGGGGTTGCAAAAGCAAATCAATAAACTGTGAGTCGGCAAACCCGACATGGGTGGTTGGTAAATTGCTGGAGGGGATTCTGAGGGGCAGGATTTGACAACATTTGGAGAGACAAGGTCTGCTTTGGGAAAGTGAGCATGGCTTCATGTGTGGGAAATCATGTCTGACAAATCTCTTGCAGTTCTTTGAGGAGGTAACCAAGAGGTCAGACGAGGGTAGGACAGTGGAAGTTGTCTGTATGGACTTTGGCAAGGGCTCTCATGGCAGCCTAATCTGAAAGGTTAGATCACTTGGGATCCAGGGCCATGATACCCGATTGGATTCATAATTGCTCAGTGGTAGGAAGCAAAGGGTTAACATCAAGGGTAGTTTCTCAGACTAGAGACCTCTGTCCAGTGGTGTGCCACAGGGGTCAGTTCTGGGACCTTTGCGGTTTGTCACTTACATAAACAATTTGGATGTGAATGTATAGGCGTGGTTAGTAAACTTGTGGATGATACTAGAATCGGTGGCATTGTAGTTAGTGTAAAAGGTTACATAAAACCACAGGAAGATCGCGCCGAGCGAGGTATGTGGGCTGAGGGTTGGCAAGTGGATTTCAATCCAGGTAGTGCTGAGATATTGCATTTTGGGAGATCAAAGCAGGTTGGGAATCATACAGTGAAATGTAGGCTGTACAGTGAAAGCAGTGTTACAGGTAGGCGGGGTGGTGAAACAGGCATTTGGCACACTGATCTTCATCAGTCAGGCCACTGAGTACAGGAGTTGGGAAGCTGTGCAAGATGTTCGGCACAGCCAAGAAGGGCCAAAGGGCCTGTTTCTGTGCTGTAGTTTCTATGGTTCTATGGTTCTATGTTAGTGGGAGTATCGTGTACTGTCTTGGTTGCCCTGTTATAGGAAAGATGTTGTTGAGTGAGAAAGTGGAGGTGGGGATCTGAGTTTATCTAGACTAGGACTTCATTCTCCGGGGATGAATCGGGGTATAGATGACAATGAGGAGCACAGACGGTAAGCGTAAAGGAGTTGGGTGCTTATTGTTCTGGTTATGGTGCAATCCGGGTCATATTACGATCGAGGAACGTGTTTGTAGACTGGATATTGAACTTTTTGCTGTTGGACTTCGGCCATATTCCACCGAGATACAACACTGGTTGGCACGGGAGGTCGCTCCCGCCTGTGACCATCGAACTTTGCAGTTCCTCCCGTGGAGGGTCAGACAGAGCGTAGGTGTTCAGCAAAGTGGTCTCCCAGTCTGCGTTGGGTCTCGCCAATATATAAAAGGCCACATCGGGAGCACCGGACGCAGTATATCACCCCAGCCGACTCACAGGTGAAGTGTTGCCTCACCTGGAAGGACTGTTTGGGGCCCTGAATGGTGGTAAGGGAGGAAGCGCAAGGGCATGTGTAGCACTTGTTCCGCTTACACGGATAAGTGCCAGGAGGGAGATCAGTGGGGAGCGATGGGTGGGACGAATGGACAAGGGAGTTGCGTAGGGAGCGATCCCTACGGAATGCAGAGGGGGGGGAGGGAAAGATGAAAGACCTACGATCTGTCCGTCAGAGAAAGCAGGATCTCCCAGTGGCCACACATTTTAATTCCACATCCCATTCCCATTCTGACATGTCTATCCACAGCCTCCTCTACTGTAAAGATGAAGCCACACTCAGGTTGGAGGAACAACACCTTATATTCCATCTGGGTAGCCTCCAACCTGATGGCATGAACATCGACTTCTCTAACTTCTGCTAATGCCCCACCTCCCCCTCGTACCCCATCTGTTACTTATTTTTACACACACATTCTTTCTCTCACTCTCCTTTTTCTCCCTCTGTCCCTCTGAATATACCCCTTGCCCATCCTCTGGGTCCCCTCCCCCCGCCCCCTCGTCTTTCTTCCCGGACCTCCTGTCCCATGATCCTCTCGTATCCCTTTTGCCTATCACCTGTCCAGCTCTTGGCTCCATCCCTCTCCCTCCTGTCTTCTCCTATCATTTTGGATCTCGCCCTCCCCCTCCAACTTTCAAATCCCTTACTCACTCTTCCTTCAGTTAGTCCTGACGAAGGGTCTCGGCCTGAAACGTCGACTGCACCTCTTCCTAGAGATGCTGCCTGGCCTGCTGCGTTCACCAGCAACTTTTATGTGTGTTGCTTGAATTTCCAGCATCTGCAGAATTCCTGTCGTTTGGAGTATTGTGTGCAGTTTTGGGCTCCTTATTTTAGAAAGGACATACTGACATTGGAGAGGGTTCAGAGAAGATTCACAAGAATGATTCCAGGAATGAAAGGGTTACCGTATGAGGAAAATCTAGCAGCTCTTGGGCTGTATTCCCTGGAGTTCAGGAGAATGAGGGGGGATCTCATAGAAACATTCCGAATGTTAAAAGGCCTGAATAGATTAGATATGGCAAAGTTACTTCCCCTGGTAGGGGATTCTAGGACAAGATGGCACAACTTCAAGATTGAAGGATGTCCTTTTAGAACTGAGATGCGAAGAAATTACTTAAGTCAGAGGGTGGTAGATCTGTGGAATTTGTTGCCACGAGCGGCTGTGGAGGCCAAGTCATTTAAAGCAGAGATAGATAGACTCCTGATTAGCCAGGGCATCAAAGGATATGGGGAGAAAGCAGGGGAGTGGGGATGACTGGAAGAACTGGATCAGTCCATGATTGAATGGCAGAGCAGACTCGATGGGCCAAAATGGCCTACTTCTGCTCCTATATCTTATGGTCTTATGGTCTAATAACCTATCTAGTTGTGGGAAAATCAAACCAAAGCATATCATCATCAGAGGCTTGCTCGAAGGCAAGTGATGTGGAAGGTGGCGAACAGCTTATTTGGATGTGGGGCTGTCCCGGTCAGTGAGTAAAGGGTTGGATGTTTCTGTGAGCCGGAGGCACGAGGGTCAGCACACTTGGAGCTCAGGTCTGGAGTTGGGGTCCCATCATTGGCTAGTTTTGGGGTTGACTAGAAGTCCAGAAGTGCGAAGCCCCGTAGCCAAAACATGGACACTGGAGTCTGGAGATTGGAAGCCCAGAGGCAACGATTCTCAGCAAGACAACACAGAACACACAAGCAACAAAACAACAGCAACAACAATGAAAAGCCACTTTCCTCTCACCCATGGACAGGGCACAACTTCAGGACAGCCCTCTGGGCTTCCAGACTTTGGCAATCTGGCCATGAATTCCAGACTTCCATTCAACCTTTGGGCTTCAGGTTTCCATATTGACACCGGACTAGCCGGTAACAGGACCCCATGATCGAGCTCCGAACACACCGACTGTTTACCTCTCATGCCTCCTGCTCACATGGACAGGCACCGACCCAGTACAGCCCGCGACCACGGATATCCTTCGTCCCCATGAGAAACTATTGGGGCTGCTCCACTCACAAACTCTCCTGGAACTGTCGTGGAGCAGTCAATATCCAGCACAGTTACTGAAGATGGGTGACAGCGTTCCGGCGGTTCATAACACAAGAAGTACACTAATAACACTTCTTCAGAAGAAAATTGTGGTAAATGATCACAGCAAACAATGAAGAGGTGGATGAAGGCAAGGCTGAATTGAGGGTTGAGGCATGTGGGTGGGATGCAAAGTCAGAGTGAGGTCGAGGCATGTTCGAGACAGAGTCACAACAGGAGGAGCGGCGGAGTTTCGGAGCCCGTCCACCTGAACCGAGAGTGGGGTCTGATTGATTGAAGCGCTGGGCTGATTTGGGAGGGTTAGGTAGGTGCCAGAATGTGGTGATGATGTCCAAGCACAGCGCATGTCGCTGCAGTGGGGCCTGGGTCTCTTGGCTGCACTAAGGCTGAGGCTGTGAGACTGCTCCAGCTGCTCTGAGCTTCATGTCTGCGAGCTTTGCAATGATTTGCCCCGCTTCGTGTCTGTGAGCTTTGCGATGATTTGCCCCGCTTTGTGTCTGCGAGCTTTGTGATGATTTGCCCTGTTTCGTGTCTGTGAGCTTTGCGATGATTTGCCCCCCTGTGTGATAAACTGAGACTGAGGCTATGGTCCTGTTCCATCTGCTCTGGGCTTCGTGTCTGTGGACTCACTTTTGTTCTGAACACTGCTGCTTGCTTTTATTGTTTGCATGATTTGTGGGGTTTTTTTTGTCTCTCTGCAAATTGGGTGTTGGTCTTTTTATAAACTGAGTTCTTTTGGGTTTCTTTTTTTTGGGGCTGTTGGTAAGCAGACGGATCTCAAGGTTATATAATTTACTTTGATAATAAATGTACTTTGAATGTGGCAGAAAGGCTTCCCGTGGATATACCCATGAATGCAAAAAGGTAATCAAAATGCATGTTAATCATTGCCATTGTTTCATTTGCAAAAGCATCAGTCACATACAGATCTTGTCAGCCTAATTAATCACAGATACTGCTCACTACTTGCATCTGACCTCCAGAAATAGAAATAGACGAAGCAATAACCATGGAGAGCTTTAGCTGTCAACTCACAATCAGAACACATCCAAGGCAAGTGAAATGTCACACGTCCTAGTTTTCCAGATTATTTAAGGAAAATAAAATGAGATTGTGTGTTCAAACAGTTTCTACTGATCGGTCTTCATTATATTTATCTTTTATAGTCATGGTAACATCAGCAAGTTCAATGCCACCTCCACAGCCACACGTTTATCAGGCACACCTTTACCTTTCACCCAGACTCAGCCAGTACCTGGTGGTGAAGCTTCATGTGACAAACCAAAGCAAAAACAACTCACAATTATACAGCGCACTTTGTGCTCTGGGTGAAGGATATTTTCTCACCTCTGTCCTAACGTCTACTTCTGGTAGGATGGTGGCGTGCTCAGATGCAGCAGCCTGTTGGAGTCCCATCAAAGGTACATTGGTTATCTTGTAAGTCATTTTTACGATGACAAATCACTGCTGGACACTAAGCACATCAAGTACTACAGGACCAACCCATCAGTGAGATGCTCGATAGCGATGGAGTGGGACTTATTGCGCACCATTTTGTGTTGTTGCATACCATTGTGCCGAGATGGTACACAATCCAAGAAATGGAGTAAGTGCAAATCTGTTCACTGGAGAGACTGAATGGTGGGGGGACTGCATTGCCTCAGGACGAGGCCTCGGCTTTGGAGCAGGGGTCTCTGTTGGGCCATGCTGGAGTTGTGTTGGGTTGGGCGCTGGCCTCTCCAATCAGTGCTGCCCTCTGGTTTTCTCTCGGTGCTGCCCTCCAGTGTTCACGCAGTGCTCCTTTCTGGTTTTTGCTTGGTGCTGCCCTCTGGTGTGCGCACAGTGGAAGAACAAGCTGGGCCACGGCAACCTACAGTCATGCCACTCAGGGACGTGGGCTAAATAGTCTTTTTCCTTGAGTCTGTACGTTTTTCTGAAATCATGACAGATGTGTTATTTGTGCTACGTGCTATTTGCCATGTGCTGTGTGGTTAGGCATAGCTCAAATACCATCTATAAATTTGCTGACGATACAACCATTGTTGGTAGAATCTCAGGTGGTGACGAGAGGGCGTACAGGAGTGAGATATGCCAACTAGTGGAGTGGTGCCGCAGCAACAACCTGGCACTCGACATCAGCTGATTGTGGACTTCCGGAAGGATAAGACAAAGGAACACATACCAATCCTCATAGAGGGATCAGAAGTGGAGAGAGTGAGCAGCTTCAAGTTCCTGGGTGTCAAGATCTCTGAGGAACTAACCTTGTCCCAACATATCAACGTAGTTATAAAGAAGGCAAGACAGCATCTATACTTCATTATGAGTTTGAAGAGATTTGGTATGTCAACAAATACACTCAAAAACTTCTAAAGATGTGCCATGGAGAGCATTCTGACAGGCTGCATCACTGTCTGGTATGGGGTATAGGAGGCCACTGCAAGAAGCTGCAGAGGGCTGTAAATCTAGTCAGTTCCATTTTAGGCACTAGCCTACAAAGTATCCAGGACATTTTCAAGGGGTGGTGTCTCAGAAAGGCAGTGTCCATTATTAAGGATCTCCAGAACCCAGGGCATGCCCTTTTCTCACTGTTACCATCAGGTAGGAGGTACAGAATCTTGAAGGCACACACTCAGCGATTCAGGAACAGCTTCTTCCCCTCTGCCATCCGATTTCTAAATGGACATTGAACCCTTGAACACTACCTCACTTTTTTTTAATATATAGTATTTCTGTTTTTTTGCACAATTTTTAATCTATTCAATATGTATACTGTAATTTATTTATTTATTTATTATTATTTTATTGTTTTTTTTCTTCTATATTATGTATTGCATTGAACTGCTGCTGCTAAGTTAACAAATTTCACGTCACATGCCAGTGATAATAAACCTGATTCCGATTCTGTTGGTAATGTGTTTTGCAACTTGGCCTCAGAGGAACACCGTTTCATTTGGCTATATTCATGTATGGTTGAATGTTAATTAGAATAGAATAGAATAGAACTTAATTGTCAGTGCTCAAGACACGTTTGTGGTGCTGCTGCTTGAAATTATACTTGAACTTCATGGTTGATCTCTTATTTTGGGATTGTGATCTCCGGATCATCCATGTTATATCACTCCTTAGTCAGAGGCAGTATTGCAGGTGATGTCTTACTGCAGCTTCACATCATTGTGATAAGATGTCTCTCGTGCTTAGATCCTCTACAGCAAAGATCAGTGTACCATTTGCTTTGCTGAGTGCTTGGCATGCCTGCAGTTACATATAAGGACAATCAGGTTCCCCTGAACACCAATGCCTTTCAATCTTTCCCATTTAAAGGGAGCAAATGTAGAGCAAAGTGGGGCATGTCAAACTTCAGGAAAGTTCACATTTGGATCCAGTTTCGGGAAGGCTGACAGTGAGCTATTGCATGAAGAGTTGATTGAGTAGATAGTTTGCAGAAATGAGCTTCCTATTTCAATCTCTCCATATTGTGTTGTGTCAAAACCCAATGTTCTTCTGGGAGGGGAAACAACTTCCAGAAGCCCCTAGGTTGGTGACTCCAGAGGTCAAAGTCTGGAGGTTGAAGTCCTGAGTCCACAGGTCAGCAAGTCTGGAGGTTGGAGGTCCAATTTCTACAAGTCCAGGGCCAAGGCGTGGAGGTCAGAGGCTTGGAGGTGGCCTGTCCTTTAGCTCAATACAGTTGGAGGTGTGTGTGTGTGTGTGTGTGTGTGTGTGGTGGGGGTGGGGGTGGGGGGAAAGGGATGGGAAAAGGGTTTGTTCTGCTGTTGTGAGTTGGCTGCGTGTTATTCTGGTGATTATTACAGGCATTTTATGTTAGCACCAGAATGTAGGGTGACATTTGCAAGCTGCGCCCGGCACTTCCCCAGATTTCGTTAGTTTTCAACACAAATGACACATTTCACTCGACATTTCAGGCCGAGGCCCTTCAGCAGGAAGAGTCTCAGCCCGAAACATTAACTGTACTCTTTTCCATAGATGCTGCCTGGCCTGCTGAGTTCCTCCAGCATTTTGTGTGAGATGCTTGGATTTCCAGCATCTGCAGATTTTCGCTTGTTTGTGACACATTTCACTATATGTTTTGATGCACATGTCATTAACAAATAAATCTAATCTAAACTACATGAGACAGCAGACAATATGGTTTATAATCAGTTCACACACTGAGCATGCTGTCTATGGCTTGTCTGTGATTTTCCTAAATATTCACAGTAAATATCCTTTCTTCAGTTTCGTCTCTCACTGGGACTCACTATAACTACTTGCTAACCACAAAATGATTTCCAAGTGGACCACAAGCTTGTTGTGGTTTAGAGACGTACGTGCCTCAATGACCTGGAGAATTATGTTAGCTTGAGTTCCACCTTTATGCTTTGATTCTTGGTAGGGTCAGCCACGCCAAACAGGTCAAAGGGCAGAGGCCAGACTTCGGGGGTTCAGCTCAGGAGCTAACAACCCTGACTGGTCAAACAAGTTGTTACAGAAACAGCAATGAAGAGTACTTCTACATCTGAGAGTGATGGTATTCCTGAGTATCTACTTGGGACTTGCCTGACTGACAGTAGTGAAAACTGAGCTACTGACACGATGAAGGAAGCCCTGAACACCGCCAGAGAGGGAGGACCCTCATTGCTGCCCTAAACACCGGCGGCAAAGTGGGCAGTGAAAAAAACCACAAAATTAAAGTATGATATTAGTAATAGCAATAGAGTCAATCAGAATCCAGCATTTTTATGTCTGCTGTGAACTGTGTAGCACTTAATTAATGCCTTAAAAGGAGCAGCAGGAAACATGACAACACATCTAGCTGTGATCTGATTGGTTCGAAGTGTAAAGCCAATGTAAATTACTCCCGGTATGTTCTCTTTTGCATCGCAGTGCCTTGGCAAGTGATGACCATCAGTACCACTTGTTCTTATTTTCAAGTGTTATTATAACAGAAGTTTTAATTGTCTAAATAAAACAACATCAAATATAGTCATTTCAATATCAGTTAATGGATGCAAGCAGTGAAGGTAAAATATAACACAATCCTAATGAGTTACAAACACAAGGGGTTCTGCAGATGCTGAAAATCAAGAATAACAAACACAAAATGCTGGAGGAACTCAGCAGGTCAGTCAGCATCTACGGAAAAGAATACAAAGTCGACGTTGAAAGGTCTTGGCCCAAAGCCTTGACTCTTTATTCCTCTCCATAGATGCTGCCTGACCTGCTGAGTTCCTCCAGCATGTTATGTGTGTTACTCCAGATGAGTTACAGTAGAGTGTGGAACAGACAAAACAGACTGTAATTCAAAGCAACACACACAAAATGATGAAGGAACTCAGCAGGTAATCCACTTGGAGTTATAACTCTCAATAATCAGGCACTCCATGTCCATTTCAAGATCTGTTTCTTTCTACCTTATCAGAAGTTTGATCAATAACTTCAGTTTGAATGCAATGAGGGGAACGTAGTAGTAGGCAGCTGTCGATTCCAGGGAATCGTGGGTTTACACCTCTGGTGGACTGTGTCCTCTGCAGCACGCAAGCCTGGGTGGGAAGATTTGGAGAACCAGCTGTTTCACTGAGGTCACCCCTCATTCTTCTGAAATCTAGTGAATACAGGCCCACAGCCATCAAATGTTCTTCATATGACAAGCCATTCAATCCTGGAATCATTTTCATGAATCACAGTGTCAGCACATCCTTTCTAAGATAAGGGGCCCAAAACTGCTCACAATACTCCAACTGAGGTCTCACCAGTGCTTTCTAAAGTTTCAACATTAAACTTTTTATATGCTTTTATATTAAACTTTTTTATGCTTTTATATTCTAGTCCTCTTGAAATGAATGAATGCTAACATTGCATTTGCCTTCCTCATCACTGACTCAAACTGCAAATTAACCTTTAGGGGATCCTGCACAAGGACTCCCAAGTCCCTTTGCATCTCAGTTTTTCATATTTTCTCTCGATTTCATTTCTTCTACCAAAGTGCAGGACCATACACTTCCCAACACTGTATTCCATCTGCCATTCCTTTGCCCGAACTCCTAATCTGTCTAAGTCCTTCTGTAGCCTCTCTACTTCCTCAAAACTACCTGCCCTTCCACCTATCTTCACATCATCTGCAAACTTTGCAACAAAGCCATGAATTCCATCATCCAAATCATTGACATATAATGTAAAAAGCATCAGTCTCAATACGCACCCCTATGGAACACCACAAGTCACCGGCAGCCAGAGAAAAAGCTCCCTTTATTCCCATTCTTTGCCTCCTGCCAGTCAGCCACTGTTTTATCCATGCTAGAATCTTTCCTGTAATACAGCCTGATGTATGGCAACTTGTCAAAAGCCTTCTGGAAATCCAAGTAGACCATATCAACCAATTCTCCTTTGTCTATCCTGCTTCATATTTCTTCAAACAATCCCAACAGATTTGTCAAGCAAGATTTTCCCTTGAGGAAACCATGCTGACTACGGCCTATTTTATCATCTGCCTTCAAGTACCCTGAGACCTCATTTTTATTAATCAACTCCAACTGGCGTGAGTGGGCCAGTGAAGGAGTGGAGCTTTGAGGCTTTGACTCGAGAGGCTTCGACGAGAAGAGGCGGAGGACAAGCTAGCTCACAGTTAGTTTTTACAATGTCCCCTGAGACGGTGATGTGCCTCTCATGTGAGATGTGGCAGTCTTGGGGGAATGCCCCTCTCCCGCAGAGTCACATCTGCCAGAAGTGCATATGGCTGGGCGATCTGGAAGACCGTGTAAGGAATCTGGAGCAGCAGCTGCATGACCTTCGACTCATAAGGGAGAACGAGGCAGTCATAGATGAGAGCTACAGGGAGGTAGTCACACCTAGAATGTCGGAAACAGGTCGTTGGGTGACAGTCAGAGGGGGGAAGCGAAGGTGAGCAGACAGGTAGTGCAGAGCACCCCTGTAGCCATTCCCCTGAGTAATAAGTTTACCGTCCTGGATACTGTTGGCGGGGACGACCGACCAGGTATGAGCCACGGTGGCAGGGCCTCCGGCGCTGAATCTGACCCTGTGGTGCGGAAGGGTGGGACGGAGAAGAGGAGAGCTGTCGTCATTGGAGACTCTATAGTCAGGGGAGCAGACAGGAGATTTTGTGGACGTGAGAAGGACACCCGCATGGTTTGTTGCCTCCTGGGTGCCAGGGTCCACGATGTCTCTGACCGGGTGCACGACATCCTGGTACGAGAGGGAAAGCAACCAGAAGTCGTGATACATGTTGGGACCAACGACATAGGCAGGAAGAGGGATGAGGTCCTGAAGTGTGAGTTTCGGGAATTAGGCAGAAGGCTGAAGAACAGGACCTCAAGGGTGACGTTCTCAGGTTTGCTGCCAGTGCTACGTGACAGAGATGGTAAGAATTGGAGGAGATGGCAGTTGAATGCGTGGCTGAGGAGTTGGTGTAGGGAGCAGGGTTTTAGATTTTTAGATCATTGGGATCTCTTCTGGGGAAGGTGGGACCTGTACAGATTGGATGGGTTGCACCTGAACTTGAGGGGGAGCAATATCCTTGCAGGTAGGTTTGCTAGCATGGTTCGGGAGGGTTTAAACTAATTTGCGAGGGGGATGGGACCCAGAGCGATAGAGCAGTGAAAGAAGTGCAAGGAGTAAAGCCAGATCTAACATACAGAGAGGCTTTGAGGAAAGAGAAGCAGAATAAACGGTGTAAAGACAGTAAGGTAGAAGGGCTGAAATGTGTGTACCTCAATGCAAGAAGCATCAGGAACAAAGGTGATGAACTGAGAGCTTGGATACATTCATGGAATTATGATGTAGTGGCTATTACAGAGACCTGGCTGGCACCAGGGCAGGAATGGATTCTCAATATTCCTGGATTTCAGTGCTTTAAAAGGGATAGAGAGGGCGGAAAAAGGGGAGGAGGGGTGGCATTACTGGTCAGGGATACTATTACAGCTACAGAAAGGGTGGGTAATGTAGCAGGATCCTCTTTTGAGTCAATATGGGTGGAAGTCAGGAACAGGAAGGGAGAAGTTACTCTACTGGGGGTATTCTATAGGCCCCCTGGTAGCAGCAGAGATACAGAGGAGCAGATTGGGAGGCAGATTTTGGAAAGGTGCAAAAATAACAGGGTTGTTATCATGGGTGACTTTAACTTCCCTAATATTGATTGGCACCTGATTAGTTCCAAGGGTTTAGATGGGGTAGAATTTGTTAAGTGTGTCCAGGATGGATTCCTGTCACAGTATGTGGACAGGCCGACCAGGGGGAATGCCATACTAGATCTAGTACTAGGTAATGAACCGGGTCAGGTCACAGATCTCTCAGTGGGTGAGCATCTGGGGGACAGTGACCACCGCTCCCTGGCCTTTATAATTATCATGGAAAAGGATAGAATCAAAGAGGACAGGAAAATTTTGAATTGGGGAAAGGCAAATTATGAGGCTATAAGGCTAGAACTTGCGGGTGTGAATTGGGATGATGTTCTTGCAGGGAAATGTACTATGGACATGTGGTCGATGTTTAGAGATCTCTTGCGGGATGTAAGGGATAAATTTGTCCCGGTGAGGAAGATAAAGAACGGTAGGGTGAAGGAACCATGGGTGACAAGTGAGGTGGAAAATCTAGTCAGGAGGAAGAAGGCAGTATACATGAGGTTTAGGAAGCAAGGATCAGATGGGTCTATTGAGGAATATAGGGAAGCAAGAAAGGAGCTTAAGAAGGGCTGAGAAGAGCAAGAAGGGGGCATGAGAAGGCCTTGGCGAGTAGGGTAAAGGAAAACCCCAAGGCATTCTTCAATTATGTGAAGAAAAAAAGGATGACAGGAGTGAAGGTAGGACCGATTAGAGATAAAGGTGGGAGGATGTGCCTGGAGGCTGTGGAAGTGAGCGAGGTCCTCAATGAATATTTCTGTTCGGTATTCATCAATGAGAGGGAACTTGATGATGGTGAGGACAATATGAGTGAGGTTGATGTTCTGGAGCATGCTGATATTAAGGGAGAGGAGGTGTTGGAGTTGTTAAAATACATTAGGACAGATAAGTCCCCGGGGCCTGACGGAATATTCCCCAGGCTGCTCCACAAGGCAAGAGAAGAGATCGCTGAGCCTCTGGCTAGGATCTTTATGTCCTCGTTGTCCACGGGAATGGTACCAGAGGATTGGAGGGAGGCGAATGTTGTTCCCTTGTTCAAAAAAGATAGTAGGGATAGTCCGGGTAATTATAGACCAGTGAGCCTTACGTCTGTGGTGGGAAAGCTGTTGGAAAAGGTTCTTAGAGATAGGATCTATAGGCACTTAGAGAATCATGGTCTGATCAGGGACAGTCAGCATGGCTTTGTGAAGGGCAGATCGTGTCTAACAAGCCTGATAGAGTTCTTTGAGGAGGTGATCAGGCATATAGATGAGGGTAGTGCAGTGGATGTGATCTATATGGATTTTAGTAAGGCATTTGACAAGGTTCCATACGGTAGGCTTATTCAGAAAGTTAGAAGGCATGGGATCCAGGGAAGTTTGGCCAGGTGGATTCAGAATTGGCTTGCCTGCAGAAGGCAGAGGGTGGTGGTGGAGGGAGTACATTCAGATTGGAGGATTGTGACTAGTGGTGTCCCACAAGGATCTGTTCTGGGACCTCTACTTTTCGTGATTTTTATTAACGACCTGGATGTTGGGGTAGAAGGGTGGGTTGGCAAGTTTGCAGACGACACAAAGGTTGGTGGTGTTGTAGATAGTGTAGAGGATTGTCAAAGATTGCAGACAGACATTGATAGGATGCAGAAGTGGGCTGAGAAGTGGCAGATGGAGTTCAACCCGGAGAAGTGTGAGGTGGAACACTTTGGAAGGACAAACTCCAAGGCAGAGTACAAAGTAAATGGCAGGATACTTGGTGGTGTGGAGGAGCAGAGGGATCTCGGGGTACATGTCCACAGATCCCTGAAAGTTGCCTCACAGGTGGATAGGGTAGTTAAGAAAGCTTATGGGGTGTTAGCTTTCATAAGTCGAGGGATAGAGTTTAAGAGTCACGATGTAATGATGCAGCTCTATAAAACTCTGGTTAGGCCACACTTGGAGTACTGTGTCCAGTTCTGGTCACCTCACTATAGGAAGGATGTGGAAGCATTGGAAAGGGTACAGAGGAGATTTACCAGGATGCTGCCTAGTTTAGAGAGTATGCATTATGATCAGAGATTAAGGGAGCTAGGGCTTTACTCTCTGGAGAGAAGGAGGATGAGAGGAGACATGAAAGAGGTATGCAAGATATTAAGAGTGGATAGCCAGCGCCTCTTCCCCAGGGCACCACTGCTCAATACAAGAGGACATGGCTTTAAGGTAAGGGGTGGGAAGTTCAAGGGGGATATTAGAGGAAGATTTTTTACTCAGAGAGTGGTTGGTGCGTGGAATGCACTGCCTGAGTCAGTGGTGGAGGCAGATACACTAGTGAAGTTTAAGAGAGTACTAGACAGGTATATGGAGGAATCTAAGGTGGGGCTTACATAGGAGGCAGGGTTTGAGGGTCGGCACAACATTGTGGACCGAAGGGCCTGTTCTGTGCTGTACTATTCTATGTTTCTATGTAACATCTTCCCAACCATTGAGGTCAGACTAACTGGCCTATAATTTCCTTTCTTCTTCCTCTCCCCCTTTCTTTAAGAATGGAGTGACATTTGCAATTTTCCAGTCTTCCAGAATCATTCCAGAATCTAGTGACTCTTGAAGGATCCTTACTAATGCCTCCATGATCTCTTCAGCCACCTCTTACAGAATTCTGGGGTGTACACCATCTAGTGTAGGTGACTTATCTACCTTCAGACCTTTCAGTTTCCCAAGAACCTTCTTTCCAGAAATGGTAACTTCACACACTTCATGACCCCCCTGATACCTGGAACTTCCACCATCTAGTATCATTCACAGAGAAGACTGATGCAAAATACTTATTCAGTTTGTCTGCCGTTTCCTTGTTTCCCAATACTACCTCTCCAGTGCTCTGATATGCACTCTTGCCTTTGTTTTACACTTTATCTCTGAATTAAAGCTACTGTTCACATCCTGGCTACTGTTCGGGGGCCTGTATATAACTCCCATCAGGGTCTTCTCACCCTTGCAGTTTCTTAACTCTACCCTCAAGGATTCTACATCTTCCAATCCTATGTCAACTTTTTCTAAAAATTTGATTTCATTTTTTACCAACAGAGCCATGTCACCCCCTCTGCCTGTTTGCCTGCCCTTTCGGTACAATATGCATCCTTGGATGTTAAGCTCCCAACTATAATCTTCTTTCAGCCACCTCTCACCACATCATACCTGCCAATCTCTGTGCTACAAGATCATCTACTTAGTTCTGTATACTGCATGCATTCAAATGCAATACCTTCAGTACTTTTGTATAAGTCGTACCTTCCACAGAGGAGATCCCAATGATCCAGATATCTGACACCCTGACCCCTACACCAGTTCTTGCCACGCATTCATCTGCCAATCCTCCTATTCATACCCTCACTGGCACGTGGCACAGGCAGCAACACAGAAGTTACTAGCTTTGAGGTCCTGCTTTTCAGCTTTCTACCTGGTTCCCTAAATTCTACCTTCAATTTAGGGGAGACACCCTCTCTGTAGCTCCAATCTGTCACCTCCTCAGTTTCCCATATGAACCAAGGGTCATCGAGCAGCAGCTCCAGATCCTTAACACATTCTATGAGGAGCTGCAGCTTGGTGCACCTGGTGCAGATGTGGTTATCTGGGAGGCCAGGAAGCCAGCAGCCTCACAGATTTCTTACATTTCTCACAAAGAACACAACACAGCCCCTGGAGCCATTCTCATTGCACTAACTGTTGAAGAATACAGAAGAAGAAACTTACCTTGCCCAAATCTGTTGAGCTATAGCCTCCCCATTCTGTCATTGGTCCACTCCAACAATGGCCACTCCACTTGTCCCTACCTTATTTTTATTTGCCCTTGATAATGAATCACGATTCGATTGGGCTGCCAGAAAATGCCAAAATCCCGCAAACATTGCTTTTTAAGACGTTCTCACCTACCTGTCAGCCACCTCCTCTCTCACTCCCGGTTTGATTGGGCTGCTGGAAAACACCGAAAGCCTGCATTCCCTAACCTTTATCCAGGCACCATGTTCTACATCACTACACACTGTAGGAAAACATTCTCTTCATCTGCCCCTGCAGTCACCCAAACCCTGTGCAAACCAGAGACATATTCTATGGAAACAATACCTCCCCCTCTACTCCAGACAAAGCTATGTACCTACTAAGTATTTTTTTAACCCTCTCTGTTGCAAGGAGAACTTCCTCAACCCGCTGAGAATAATAACTACAAGGACTCCTTCATTCCCCAGTACTTCAGTCTCACCGTGCCAGTAACAGACAGGACCCCTCCAATCATTAATAATTTTTCTAAGACTTTCTGAGATACTCTATAGCTTACAGAATCAACGTCCCTATATTCGAACTCTAGGTAAGTGACAACTGAACAGCAAAACATATTCAAAGAGTCTATATTTATATTTACAGTGAGTCACAGAGTGAGATTTAGATTACCACTGCAACAAACTATTAAAAAGATCTATTTTTGAGTTCTGAACTGTCAACGAATAAGAAAATAGGTTCAGTCCATGTCCAAAATAGATTATGTAAATGAGGTTCAATTGAATAACCAAACAGATTAAGTGGTAGATATCCTACATAATTAGCTATTAAGAAAGGATAATATTCATAGGTTAGAGGTATTGTTGATGCATGAATCAAAATTGTAATCTAAAAGAACATACAACAATGCAATAGAGGAACAGGACCTTCAGCTCACATGTCTATGTTGACCATGATGACAATGTAAATTAAACTCATCTGCCTGAATGTAGTCTGTATCCCTCCACTCCTGTCTGTTCATACATCTGTCTAAATTTCTCGTAAATGTTGCTGTTTTACCTGCTTCTGGTATGATAGCAACAACTCATTCTGGCAGCACATTCTAGACACCCACAATTCTACATCTGAAGAAATTTGCCTAAGTAATCTCCTTTAAACTTTTATCTCTCAACTTTAATCCATGCTCTCTGGTAAAAACAAGAAATTCAGAGACTCTCTGAACAAGGCCATACTTCTTGGATTGGCTATACTTTTCATTGCCTCAGTAAAGCAGCCAGCATAATCAAATATCCCACCCGCCCTGGACAATTTTCCTTCTCCCCTCTTCCATGGGTCAGAAGATATAAAAGTCTGAAAGCATTCTGGGGGAGATAAAAATGGGCTATATCTACAGTATTTCTCATCACTTTATAAATTTCTGTCAGGTCTCCCCTCAGCTTTCAGTGCTCCAGACAAAACAGTCCCTCGTCATAGCTAATATGCTCCAATCCAGGCCACATCCTGGTGAGTCCCTCTCAAAGGCATCCATATCCTTCCACAACTGCACATAATGCTCCAAATGTAGCCTGAGCAAAGTTTTTTACAGCTGCAACCTGACTTCCCAAGTTTATACTCATTGCCAAGTGTGCCACACACCTTCTTTACCACCCTAATAATGTGTGTCACCAATCCATGTCTTTCTCTCCTTTTCTGGGCTCAGTTGCCTAAGCAGTGTCCAGACAGTCCGTTCAACCATAAACACACAAAATCCAAGCCTGCTATCACTTAACTCTGCAGTTCCTAGCTGTGTTAATGGGGGAGAACAATTTGACATGAATGTGTTATTTGGAAGTGCTATTAAAATGAACCTTGATCCTATGAGAAGAAAGGGAGCCTTGCTGCTATTCTGCCAAGCATCCATCACGTAACCTTGTGGAGATGGTCACTGCCTGGCACTTGCATGGCTCGAATGTTACTTGCCACTTGTCAGCTCAAGCCTGGATATTGTCCAGGTCCTGCTGCCTTTGAGTATGAACTGCTTCACTATGTGAGGAGTCATGAATGGTGCAGAACATTGTGCAGTCTTCTGCCAACATCCGCACTTCTGACCTTTTGACGGAAGGCCAGTCATTGATGAAGATGGCTGGTCCTAGGACACTTCCCTGAGGAGCACCTGCAGTGATGTCCTGAGGATGAGATGATTGACCTCCAACCACCACAACCATCTTCCTTTGTGTCAGTAATTATTCTCATTATTATACCTGTCCACATAACAACCAGCACTAGACTTTAAAACTAATTCATTAACAATAATCTACTTTGAAATATCAGGTGAACATAAAACTGTATATTCAATCATGAATGAGAAAACAAAGTTTTCGGTATAAATGCAAGAGTTTCTGCAAATGCTGGAAACCTAGAGGAACACACACAAAGAGTTAGAGTGCCTAAGACTTTTGCACAGTACCATTGATTATGTGCTGTATCATATGACATAGGTAATCATGGTCTTTCTGTGACCATGATTGTTCTTGGCAAATTTTTCTACAGAAGTGGTTTGCCATTGCCTTCTGGGCAGTGTCTTTACATGACAGGTGACCCCAGCCATTATCAATACTCTTCAGAGATTGTCTGCCTGGCATCAGTGGTCGCATAACCAGGACTTGTGATGTGCACCAGCTGCTCGTATGACTGTCCCTCACCTGCTCCCATGGCTTCACCTGACCCTGATCAGGTGGCGGGGGGCTAAGCAGGTGCTACACCTTGCCCGAGGGTGACCTGCAGGCCAGCAGAAGGAAGGAGCATCTTACGCCTCCTTTGGTAGAGACGTATCTCCACCCCACCACTCAGTGCTGTATCAGTTAAAATAGGAAGGCGGCTGGCAAACAGAAATAAGAGTACTTAGCTTTGTATTAGCTCAATAGTATTAGGTTTTATTTGTTAACTGGAAAGACATAATTTATTGTGCAAAAATCTTAGGGTACTGCAGCTACAGTATATATGTTATTTACAGTATATACAGTATGTATGTGTGTGTGTGTGTATATATGTGTGTGTGTGTGTGTGTGTGTGTGTGTGCCTAAGAATTTTCACACACTTGTACATCGTACATAGAGTTGTTCTAAGCTCCAAAGCCTGAGCCTATGTACATTGCTCTGCAAATGGATTCCTGACTTCCTCACCAGGAGAACACAATCAGTACAGATCAGAAATAACACCTCCTCGCTAACAATCAACACTGGTGCACCTCAAGGATGTGTGTTTAGCCCACTGCTCTAATCTCTCTCTACACCCACAACTGTGCTAGGCACAGCTCAAATGCCATCTATAAATTTGCCAATGACACAGCTACAGTTGGCAGAGTTTCAGATGGAGATGAGGAGGCGTACAGGAGTGAGACAGATCAGCTGATTCAGTGGTGTTGCAACAACAACCTCGCACATGTTGTCAGTAAGGCCAAGGATTTGACTGTGGACTTCAGGAAGGGGAAATCAAGGGAACACATACCAGTCCTCATCAAGGGATCAGCAGTGGAAGGAGTGAGCATTTTCAAAATCCTGGGTGCCAACATCTCTGAAAGCTTAACAGGGCCCAACATATTGATGCAATTACAAAGGCAGAGGATGTATTTCATTAGGAGTTTGGGGAGACAGTATGTCGTCAAAGATTCTTGCGAATTTCTACAGAGGTACTGTGAAGAGCATTCTAACTTGTTGCATCACTGGTGTGGAGGGGCCACTGCACAGCATCAGAAAAAGCTGCAGAAAGTTGTAAACTCAGCCAGCTCCATCCGGCATGAAGACACCTTCAAAAGGCAATGCCTCAAAAAGGTGGCATCCATCATTAAGGACCTTCATCACTAAGGATATACCCTCTTCTCATTGCTACCATTAAGGAGAAGGTACAAGAGCCTGAAGACACACACTCGACATTTCAGAAACAGCTTCTTGCCCTCTGCCATCAGATTTCTGAATGGATAATGAACCCATGAACACTACCTCACTATTTTTGCTCTATTTTTTGAACTATTTATTTAACTTATTTTTATACATACTTCTTATTGTAATTTATATTTGTTTTATCATTATATACCGCGCTGTACTGCTGCCCCAAAACAACAGATTTCACGACATACATCAGTGATATTAAACCCGATTCTGATTCCGATTCTAGATTCAGGTTTTTCATCACATGGTGTCAATGGTTTGGGACTGCCATGTCCATCTGTGACTGTGCTATCAACAAAGGTTAACTGATGTGAAACATTGATCCAGCAGTCCTCTTTCCGCAGAGGAATGCAGCTTTTATTTTAGCTTTCTACTGTATTTTTGTCACCAGCAACAAGTGGATTGTCTGTAGCCTCCACAAGTGGGTGTTCAGGGCTTGATACTGAGAGGATGGCTTAGGGTGGTCGACTCCCGTTGCTTCGCACTAACCAGAGCAAAGGTTGCGGACACTGTTTAATGTGGCGGCTGATAGAACCTGAAGCTTGGGACAGTTCTGGCTCAGCTCCACAGACACAATCCCCAGCTCTAATGGTGACTGTTTAATCTCCTTTTGGTAAATTTGCAGGTTTTAGTAAACATTCCCCTACTACGTGTTTTATACCTCTTTGGAGGCTGTTTTTTTTTTTGTCAATCTGCATCCATTCTCCGAGCTGTAAGGAGTTGGGGCAGACAGGGCATGGATAGTGCACTCCCTCCCAGGTGGAGTGGTCCAGAGACTCTCAGAACTTTTCAAATTGTCTACTCACTACCTCAGTAAAGCAGTCAGCATAATCAAACACCCCACCTACGCCGATATTCCCTCATCAGACAGAAGATACAAAGGTCTGAAAGCACGTACCACCAGGCCAGCGTTCTCTCTAATTCGTATGACCATTTGTGCGCAAAAATCTTGTGCTGTGCAATTTCTTGCCCAGTGACAACAACGTGTGCGCACTGAATAACTTCTTCATAAAAACAGTATAAAAGCCAGTTCTAAAATCTGCAGACAATTCATCGCAAACTCCACGTTGTCAACACCGTCTGCATCAGAAACCGGAAAAGGAAATGTGATTGTGTACGATCGTGAAATATACTTAACGTGCCAACGAGGTAGAGGGTGACAACCTTTTGAGCGCAGTTTAAACTCCTTTGTGCACTAGTAGCAAAAGGTGTGTGCGCGCACTCCCTCACACACACACACACATTGCACCAGGCTCAAGGAGAGCTTCTATCCAGCAGTTATAAGACTATTGAATGGTTCCCCGGCACAATAATTCGGACTCTTGATCTCACAATCTACCTGGTTGTGATCTTGCTCCTTATTGTCTACCTGCGCTGCACTTTCTCGTTAGCTGTTACACTTTATTCTGTATTCTAATGTTGGTTTCTCCCTTACTACCCCAATGCACTGTGTAATGATATGATCTGTATGAAGGGTATGCAAGACCAGTTTTCACTCTAACGACAATGAACCAATTTCAATTCCAGATCCAGCTCTAAAGCTGTAGACAATTAACAATCAGGACACTTCCTCTTTTAAGAGAATGGTTAACCCACGCGGTCACGGAGGAGAAAACACAGGCAGCGGTAGAAATTAAAGCCGGGTCGCCTGTACCGTGAAGCCTTGTGCTAACCACTACGCTACCGTGTGTTGCATCTGCTGAATATCTCGTGTTTAGGAGAATGGTTGATAATCTGTCCAAAGAGCCGTTTGGTGCGTTTTGCTTGAGAATGACGAACTGCTCAGCACAAAACCAAACATTCAAAGTCGAGGAACCAACATCACCCTCAGCTCCCACACCTGCCTCCGTCGGGCAGGAACCTCTGCCCAGTTCCCCCGAGAGAGGGCTGAAGGTGGGCCGACATCTCCCGGACTATTCCTTTAAAGATCGACAACTTCCAAGCAAGTTATGTTTATTTTTTGTCCAAACTTTGGGAGATCTGTTAACCTGTAACACCAGCCCCCTCCCTCCAACACAGACGCTTCAGGTTCGGTTACGTTGGATGAGCAGGAACTGTTTACACGGGAGAGTTATTTTCAGCTGATTCTGGGAACAGAGGGGCAAAAATACTTTCCACACTGTTTGCGTGCTTATTTTGGGGATGACGTGTGTGACGCGCACGCCATCGTACTTCTTTCGACAAATGAAAGAAACGGTTATTTATAACCCCTATCTCTTCATCTAAGCTCACCCCAAACAAGCGCAAGGCAGAACAACGCTGTTCAGACCCAGCGGCAGGTCTCACCTGCAAGATTTCTGCACCTCTCCTTCCGAAATGTAAATAACGTTCTGTTTCGGTCAATGCTGCAATTGTAAACCCGCACACATTTGTTTGACCCTCTTCGTGCTGCCGCAGTCAGGAAACACATCGACTTCTCCACGCTTTATTTTTTGGATTTAAACCCCAAATTGAGCAAGACTCTGAGAGATTTCGGGGTCAGAAGTACCATGGTCTGTCCGACGCCGCAGCGCTGTCGAGCTCCGTCCCAACCTGTAAGTCTGTTGATTTACTACCGTTTAGGAAAATGGTATTTAATTTGAATCGAGACGCGATATTGAGTACCATTAAATGTAAGCTCCATCTGTAAATTAGGGGACGATGAACAATAATCTGTTGAATCTCTGCCTCAGCATGCCAGTCGGGTATACGCTCATTTTCACGGTATTTAGTTGGACAGTTCACAGTCTCCGGGGGCACATACTGCAGTTCGGCAAAAGCGAAGAATTTTGGTGTGGGCGTGATTTTAACTCTGTCTACTCCATGAGAGAGTTAGGTTTCTCCTTCGAGAATTGCACTTTTATGTTGCTACAGCGGTGTACGGCCGGTTGACAGTAACATTTACCAGAAGACCCCTATTCTGCCGGGTTTTCCTTCGACCAGCGGAATTGTGCAATTTACTGGCCCGGCCATTGAAACAACCAATCATTCACTGGCGGAGCGTGGTTCGCTGCCCGGGGAACGGGCACCGGGCACCGAAACAGGCTTGACCCCAACCGCTGCAAATGGAAATATTGGAGCTACTGCACGCTTGGGCAATCGCCACCCCCCCCCCCCCCACGGCTCATGAACACCCTTTCCTTTCATAAGCATGTCGATGTCGGATGACAACCCCTCCGTAAGACGAAGCTAGGGTCTGGGGAACAGAGACGAGTAATTTCCTGTTTATCTTTCAAAATACCGTCAGCATCCCCACTCCCCCTTTCCCTCCCGCTTTCGGCTAAGGGTGAGGACGAACCCGCCCCCACCCCTTGGTGCTCTGACACCCACTTTGGAAGACGGAGTCTTGGTGTGAGAGACAGCACAAGAATTAGAGCGAACGGTGAACAGATGGCCGCAGAGAGAGCTGGCACGGCGCAACGCGGGCAGCACACGAGATGTCCTCCACATAGCGGGGGGGGGGGATGCGGAGGACAGAGATACCGAGGATGGGGGCGTGTTAAGTGGCTGCACAACAACCTAATGAATAAAGTACCGGGAATTCTCAAAAGGTCGGACAGCATCTGTGGAGAGACGGCCAGAGTTAAAGTTTAGCTCGAAAAAAGCGGAACTTCCCGGTGGCCAAACATGTTAATCCCCACTCCCGTTCCGACATGTCGTTCCATGGCCTCTTCCTGTGCCACAATGTGTTCGCCCTCGGTTGGGTAGAGGAGTAACTCCTTATATTCCATCTGCGTCGCCTCCAGCCTGATGGATTTCTCCTTCCGATAAAAAAAAAATTCTCCCCCTCCCCTCTTCTTCTATCCCCCACTCTGGCCTCTTACCTCTTCTCACTTGCTTATCACCTCCCCCGGTTCCCTTCCTCCTATGGTCCACTCTCCCCCCGTATCAGATTCCTTCCTCTCCAGCCCGTTACCTTCCCCAACCCCCTGGCTTCATCTATCTCCTTCCTCTCCCCCCCCCATCTTTTTATCTAGCGTCTTCCTCCTTCCTTTCCAGTCCTAAAGAAGAGTCTCGTCCCGAAACGTCAACTGTTTGTTTATTTCCATGGACGCTGCCTGACCTGCTGAGTTCCTCCAGCATTCGGTGTGTGTTGCATTGGTTGGTTTAATACGCATGGGAGGAAGGGGTCTGTTTGGAGAAAGTGAGCGGCGAAATGTGTGCGATGTGGTGTACAGAGTGAAAGGAGAGAGATTTAACACCAGGAAGCAGAATTAATGAAAGTGTTTGGAGGAAGGCTGAGAGATCAGCACCGTGGACAGCGACTCATTCCCAAATAATACATCACGGACTACTGCTCCTGGTCCGTCCCTGGTATTCGGCTGGTATGTTCTCTGTCTGTCTCTTTTCCTCTCGGCGTCTCTGTCGGTTTCGGTACCTGTCTGGTCCCTGCCACAAGATATTCGGGTCCTCTATTACTCCAACCTTTTTATATCCCCATTCGGACCGACTCCTCGGCATCTAATGTCCGGCACACCCTTCCCCGTAATAAACCACAGGGGCAAAACAGCCCCTTTCATTATTTTCGTTCTGGTTTACACAATGTAATTCTGAGTGAATGAGTGCTGATATTTTGAATTTACTTCATTAATAGCAGTTCCTTGTGGAATAAAGACATTTCCTGTATTTTTCTGTAAGAATTAAATAGTTTTAGTCCCGGTGGGTTATTGTATTATTAAAACTTATATTTAATTGACACTAAATGCTTTAATTGAAATAAAAACGCGTGGATGGAACCAGGAGAACGATTAAGTAAACCAAGAATAGGTTTGTCAATCAATTTACTGGAGACGTTCTCCTTTCAGAGTGAGTGCCTTGGAGATGGCTGCCAAGCGGGGTATAGGAAGGGGTAGAGTCCTCAGTGCAGAGATGTGACGGTGAGGGTCTGACTGCGGAGTGAAAGGTTTTCAGCTGTAAGGTTAGAGAGGACACGCTGCTGTTCCCCTCCGCGTTCAGATAAGTTGAGAGATCTGACAAGAGGTGCACCCGATCAGGGTTGCTTTAGATAGGATGGAATGCAGGGGACGTATTCCCGGTAAATGGATCAAGGAGCAGAAGACGCCGATTTAAACTGACAAGGAAATATTTTCTTCCAAGCAGTGAACGGTTTGGTCTGCTGAGCGGTGGGGCCAGTTACTCAGAGCTTTCAAATGTCAAGTGTTCAGGCACTCGAGGCGAAATATTTTTTTCATGCCTACATGGAAGGAGAGGAGAATGGAGCGACTGGATGGCTCTTCAAGCAGATTCAATGGGACAAACAGACCCCTTTAATGGTCTTGCATTATTAAAACTTTATTGATTCCATTACAGCTATCAACATTGCGATGCAGAGAGTTTTATAAACACGAGAAAATCTGCAAAGGTTACAAATCAAAGCAACACGCACAAAATGCTGGAGGAACTCAGCAGGCAAGGTAGCATTTTTGGAACAAAGTAAACAGTCGACGTTTCGGGCCAAGACCCTTCATCAGCATTTCATAATGTCGACTGTTTACTCTTTTCCATAGATGATGCCTGGCTTGCTGAGTTCCTCCAACAATTTGTGTGCGCTGCGGAGAGTTTTATAGATGAGAACAATTGTGACTGATAAAAACTAAAGGCTGTGATTGGTAAAACTGTTACAAGTGGTTCACCCACACCCGACAGTATCAATAACCTCTCTAGTGCAATTGGAATTCAATTCAAGTGCAAATTCAATTCTGGTGCATTTTGCGATTTTCTGCACTCGCGGTGGTGTGAGTTGTTAAGCGGTTAGAGGTTCCAAACACGTTGTTCTACTGTGATCTATATAGTGCCACTGTAAAGCACACTGGAGTATTATAATCCCAGTATCAGCAACTGGCAACTTCCTTGGGGCAAACGCAAATGCAGCGCTATGCGGGTGTCCACGCTCACATGGACTTTCCCGCCATCTACTGTTCAACACCAGAACTGCAGACCGCTAGGACTTGACTGGGACATTCTGAAGGTTTATAACTGACTGAACATGAACACAATTACTATTTGAAAATAATTTAGTTGCACTGAAATGCGATGATGCTGAATCTGCTATTGAAGGAAACCGCCTTCCACTTCACTGTGACCAGCAAGCGGAGAGAAAATTCAGAAATCTGAGGTGCAAAGGGACTTGGGAGTCCGAGTGCAAGATCCCCTAAAGGTTAATTGGCAGCTTGGGTCGGTGGTGAGGAAGGCAAGTGCAATATTAGCATTTACTTCGAGAGGACTAGAATATAAAAGCAAGGATGTGATATTGAGGCTTTATAAGGCACTGGTAGGACCTCTCTTGTGAACAGCTTTGGACACCATATCCAAGAATGGATGTGCTAACATTGGAGAAGGTTCAAAGCAGGTTCATGAAAATGATTTTGGAATTGAAAGGCTTGTCATACAAAGAGTGTTTGATGACTCTGGGCCTGTACTCACTGGAATTCAGAAGTATGGGTGGGGGGGATATTATTGAAACCTACCAAATGTTGAAAGACCTTGATAGAGTGGATGTGGAGATGTTTCCTAAGGTGGGGAAATCTAAGACCAGAGGACACAGCCTCAGAATAGAGGAAAGTCCTTTTTAGAATGGAGAGGAGGAGGAATTTCTTTCACCAGAGGGTGGTGAATCTGTGGAATTCATTGCCACAGGTGGCTGTGGAGGCCAAGTCATGGGGATTTTTAAAGCAGGGGTTGATAGATTCTTGCTTAGTCATGGCATGAAGGAATACAGGAAGAAGGCAGGAAATTGGGGCTGAGAGGGAAATTGATCAGCCATGA
Source organism: Mobula birostris (assembly GCF_030028105.1). Taxonomy (NCBI): domain Eukaryota; kingdom Metazoa; phylum Chordata; class Chondrichthyes; order Myliobatiformes; family Myliobatidae; genus Mobula; species Mobula birostris. The sequence goes on along the minus strand of NC_092383.1, from coordinate 2,829,484 downwards.
TAAAATGGTGGAGCAGACTCAATGGGCCAAAAGGCCTAATTCTGCTCCTATATCTTATGGTCTTATGGTCTAAGCTCTCTTTAACAGCACCAGGATTTTAACTACTACAGAACACTCCAATCAGACAGAACCAACAATAGCAAATGCACGACCCCAAGAAGAAACGTACAGACACAGCTACTGTGTCTACACTCTGACAGCACAATGATAAGTGTGTAAAATCTCAGATCATTCACCTGTCAATGCCAGCAGGATTTATTACAGGTGTGGTTCACAAGACCATAAAGCACACAGGAACAGTATAAAGGTCATTCAGCCCATCAAGTCTGCTCCTCACCTCAGGTGTTGTTTCATGGAGTTTGTGTGTTCTCCCTGTGGCCATGTCAGTTTGTCCTCAGTGCTCTGACCTCAGTCTTCAGCTCAGATGTTGTTTGTATGGAGTCTGTGTGTTCTCCCTGCGACTCCCTCCACATCTGTTTGTCCTCAGTGCTCTGACTTCCTCTCACATACCAAAGGTAAGTTAATTGGCTCTCCTACATTACACTTTACACGAAGAATGAAAGGGGAGTAGATAAGCATGTGAGAGAGAGCAAGTTGCAGAGTAATAGAGCAATATGCAGGCCCTTCAGCCCAACCAGTCTGTGCTGTCCATGGTGCCCACTTAACTAGTCCCAATTTCCTGTCTTTGGCCCATATCCCCCCCCCAAATTCTGCCCTTCCATGTACTATCCAAGTGTTTCTTAAATGATACCACTCTACCTGCCTCAACCACTTCCCCTGGCAGCTTGTTTCACTCCCCGTGTCAAAAGGTTGCCCGTCAGGTCCCTTTTAAATCTTTCCCCTCTCACCCTAAATCTGTGCACCCTAGTTTTGGGCTCCCCAACCCTTAGAAAAGACTGTTTCCATTCACCTTACCTATGTCTCTTACAATTTTAATAATTTCCATACGGTTATTTCTTACTCTGCTGCATGCTAAGGAATAAAGATGTAGCCTGGCCAACCTTTCCCTATAATCCAGGACCTGTAGTCCTGACAACATCCTTGCAATAATTTTCTGCACTTTTTCCAGTTTATCCACGTCTTTCCTATAACAAGATGATCAAAACTGTACACAATACTCCAAGTGCTGCCTCACCAATGACTTACACATCTGCAACATAGTGTTCCACCTGCTATACTCATGCTGAAGGCCAGTGTGATAAATGCCTTTTCCACCACCCTGTCTACCTGTGATGCTGCTTTCGATGAACTATCCTCCAAAATCCCTCTGTTACCCAACACTCTCTACTGCCCCACTATTCACAGTATAAGTTCTACTCTGGTTTGACTTTGCAAACTGCATCACCTCACACTTACCTGTGTTGAAACCCATTGGTCACTCTTCATCCCATTTCTCTAAATGATAAGTCTACAATAACCTTCATTTAGAGGGAAATAGGGAGAAGGAGAGTGGTACTGACAGGATTGCTGCACTAAGACCTAGTATGGACCCAAAGGCTGAATAATCTCCTTCTATCCAGTCATAAGCAATTCCTGTCACAATGTCAGGTAAAGCATATATTAGCTGGAATTTTATTGATTGCATCAGAGAGGGTGCAGAGGAGGTTAACCAGGATGCTGCCTGGATTAGAGGTCTTGACTTATCAGGAAGTGCTGTGCAAGTTGGGGCTTTTTTCTTTGGACTAAAGGAAGATGAGGGGTTACTTAATAGAGATGTATAAGATGATAACAGGCATTGATTGAATAGACGGTAAGAGTTTTTTTTTTTCCCAGGGCTGAAATGGCTAATACAAGGGGGCACAATTTTAAGGTGATTGGAAGAAAGTATAGGGCAGTTGTCAGAGGTAGGCTTTTTACACAAAGAGTGGTGGATGTGTGTAGCACACTACAGGGGTGGTGGTAGAGAAAGATACATTAGGGGCACTAAAGAAACTCTGAGATAAGCACATAGATAACAGAAAAATGGGGGGCTATGTAGGAGGGAAGGATTAGATTAATCTTAGAATAGGTTATAACATTGTGGGCTGAAGGGCCTGTACTGTTCTGTGCTGTAATGTCCCATGTTCTATCTTTCCAATGACATTGCGCCCTTAACTAGCTAATATGTCCAAAGTTGCCACACACCATACTAAGGACATATTTGGGACAAGTGGTTTGGAGGCCATCAAAGTGATGGGTTTAAGAAAAGAGAGAGGCAGAGATGGGTTTAAGGAAAGAGTGAGGCAGAGATGGGGTTAAGGAAGAAGAGAGGAGGAGATGGGTTTAATGAAAGAGAGAGGAGGAGATGGGGTTAAGGAAAGAGAGAGGAGGAGATGGGTTTATGGAAAGAGAGGAGGAGGTGGGTTTATGGAAAGAGAGGAGGAGGTGGGTTTATGGAAAGAGAGGAGGAGGTGGGTTTATGGAAAGAGGAGGAGGTGGGTTTATGGAAAGAGAGAGGAGGAGATGGGTTTAAGGGAAGAGGGAGGAGGAGATGGGTTTAAGCAAAGAGGGAGGAGGAGATGGGTTTTGGGAAAGAGCAACGAGGAGATGGGTTTAAGGAAAATGTGAGGAGGAGATTGGTTTAAATAAAGAGAGCAGAGGAGATGAGTTTAAGGAAGAAAGAGACAGACTGTAGAGGGAGGAAATTGCCAATCTGTGGGCCCAGGCAGTGGGAGGTTTGGCTGCTACTGGAGAATGGGTCAAGTTTAGGATGATCAAGAGGACTGACTGGAAGGTGCGAGTACCATGAGTAAATTAGAGACAATGAGGAAATCTGAAAGCATAAGAAACGCATGGAGTTGACTAACTGGATCCATGAACTGTCCCCTTCGAGAAAGAGAATTCAAAGACTTATGATCATCTGGGAGTAAATTTACTTTGTCTATGTGTCAAATAAGAACACCTTATTTTTAGGCAGTGAACCCTAGTTACAGCTTCTCATACAAGAAGAACTTCCTTTCCACCTCCACTTTGTCATGACTCCTCAAGATCCTCAAAATATATTTCAATCATATCCTTTCACACTTTTCTAAACTCCTGTGGATATAAGCATGACTTGTCTGACTATTCCTCATGAGACACCATCTGAGAGAATAGATGAGGCATGTTTAAGCTCCTTCAGATTACTGTACTAGGATGTCAGCTAAATGTGTATAATTAGCAATGAAACTCCATAAGAACAGAAGTGGGAGTCAGCCTCATATCCCCCCAAGCTGATCCACCATTGAGTAATCTGATCTTTAATTTCTGCCTCCTGCCTGAACCCCAGACTCTAACCCACGAACCTATCATTTATTTTTATTTTGTTTAGAGATACAGCTCGGTAACAGGCCCTTCCATCCCAACAAGCTTGTGCTGCCGAATTACATCCTATCAAACCGTTCATCTTTTGGATGTGGAAGGAAACCCACGTGGTCACGGGGAGAGCGTACAGACTCCTCACAGACAGTGACAGGAATTGAACCCAGGTTGCTTACACTGTGATAGTGTTACACTAATTGCCACCTTGCCGCCCTATAACTTATCTAATTTGTACCTCTAGGCAAGTAAATGACATATTTACCAGAGGATAATAAATCTGCGGAATTCATTACCACAGATGGCTGTGGAGGCCAAACCATTGGATATGTTTAAAGTGGAGGTTGATAGGCTTTTGATTAGTCAGGGCATCTAATGTTACAGGGAGAAGGCAGGAGAATGGGGTTAAAAGGGAAAATAAATCAGCCATGATAGAATGGCGGAGCAGACTCGATGGGCCAAATAGCTTAATTCTGCTCCTATGTCTTATGGTCTTATACATACATTTTATGTGCAGTGAGGACATTATTCCAACTGTAGAAACGTTATTGAATTTTTGCCTTTTGTTGTTTCACAGATATCCAAGTCTATCAGGCTTCCAAAGGATATACAATAATACAGTTAGTCATGGATGATGCCACTGAACTGCGGACTGATGGGAATTCCCTGCTAAAGGCTGTCTGGTTGGGAAGGTTGAGGTTAACCAGACTTCTGTTAGAAGGTGGAGCATATATCAACGAGAGCAATGAAAGGGGTGAGACTGCCCTCATGGTGGCTTGCATGACCAGGCATGTTGACCAGCAGAGTGTCAGCAAAGCCAAGATGGTCAAATATCTGCTGGAAAATCAAGCAGACCCAAACATTCAAGATAAGTCTGGTAAAACAGCGCTAATGCATGCCTGCATTGAGAGGGCTGGAGAGGAAGCTGTGTCCCTGCTGCTGACCAATGGAGCTGATCCAAGTTTGGAGGATCATTCAGGGGCATCAGCCCTGGTTTATGCCATCAACACAGATGACAAAGAGGTCCTTAAATGTCTGCTGAATGCCTGCAAAGCCAAAGGGAAAGAAGTCATAATAATAACTACTGATAAATCTCCTTCTGGTACTAAAACAACAAAGCAGTATCTAAATGTTCCACCATCTCCAGAGTTGGAAGAGAGACATATACCACTGTGTATGTCCCCATCTGATATTGAGCTCAAGACATCTTTGACTCCATCGCCTACCAATGAGCAGGAAGATGAGAAATCCTTTAACTTCCAAGTAATCTCACATCAGACTACAAGTTACACCAGCAAATCGCACAATGATCTGGGCTCCCCCACCAGAAAAGCCAATCCGAAGAGAATCGGGACACGGCTGCCACAGTTAAAGAGGCTTCAGTCAGAGCCCTGGGGTTTGGTTGCTCCATCTGTCTTAGCAGCTTCCGCTTACCAGGAGGAGAGCAAAAGAGTTAGCCCAGATGATGAGATCATGCAGGGTATCAATGGGTTGACCCTGCCCAAGCGAACCACATTGTCCAGGACCAACAGCATAGAGAGTAAAGACCCGTCTACATTCCCGTTTGTCGGTGACTCGACTTCTAGGACTCCTTCCACATCGGCGCCAGTTTCCCGGAAGCAGTCCTACGAGAAGAACCAAGCTCAGCACCAGCCTTTAGCTCGAAGAAGCACCTTGCCTTCTGAGCAAGACAGTGTCAGCAGCTTTGCTTCAACTGGCCAAGTGAGCTTGCGGGACACTGTCCACCGCAGAAGACTGGGCAATGACCACTATGATTCAGACTCCCAGCTTTATTCAGATTCAGTTACCAATCCATTTGATACAGTAAAAGTCACTTTTGAAAGAAAGAAACACAACACCTCTCCTTTGACCTTGTTGAACAGTTCCCGTGAGTCTTTAGACAGCATCTCCAGCACATCACCTGGATCTGTTCGCCGCAGGCCCCCAGGTCTTCTTGAAAGAAGAGGCTCTGGGACACTTCTTCTGGATCACATCTCTCACACAAGGCCAGGACATCTGCCCCCACTGAACGTCAATCCCAACCCACCCATCCCTGACATTGGGTGCAACAGCAAGCCTTCATCCCCGCTGACCATGTGCTTGAAGTCCGTGGTTCCCATGGCACCATCTTCACCAAAGCGAAATGACATGAAAGCCAAGAAGAAGCTGGTGAGAAGACATTCGATGCAGGTGGAACAAATGAAGCAGCTGTCTGACTTTGAGGAGCTGAACACTTAGCGACACTATGGTCTTTATTTTATGGATCCTTTTGGAAAAGTAAGATTAATTCCTGTTAAACAAGTTCAGTGTTTTTCTTTAAAGTGATTCAATGCATTGAGCTGGGCTGACTGGGTTAGATTCCTTGATTTTCTGTGGTGACTATAAACCAATCAAATATTGGACCAAATATGGATAAAATTCAAATGTATTGGGATCATGAAGTTAACTATAAGGGCTTCTCATATATATCATTTGTGACATTCTGTTATAGTGATTACAGAGGACACTGGTCACCTCATTGACGTTTGGTGCTGTAGGAGATACAGGATCCTCATCACTTATCACCTGGAAGTGAATGCTAGCCTCCTGTTACAAATCACCTGGAATATTTGCATCGGTAGACAGACAGCTAGCTGCCTCATTCTGTTGCTTGAGCTGTGCTTCAATTGACTGCAGGGGAGGCACCTGCCACTTGCCTGATATTTCTTTCATCGACTGCAGGGGCACCATGTCACTTGCTCAACATAATCATAGACTGTGAAAACTTTGATCTCCTTAGGTACAGCATGGTATTAGGCTCTTCAGTTCAACAAGCCCTTGCTGCCCAATTACACCCATGAGACCAAATAAATGGGTGCCACAGTAGCGTAGTGGCTAGCACGACACTGTTACAGATCGGGGCCTCAGAGTTCAGAGTTGAATCCCAGCATCCTCTGTTAGGAGTCTGTACATCCTCCCCTGAGAATGTGTGGGTTTTCTCTGCATGCTCTGGTTTCCTCCCACCATCCAAAGATATGCTGGTCTTTATCAGGATCTGAAGCAGGTTTAGTATCACCGGCGTATGAAATTTGTTAACTTTGCGGCAGCAGTACAATGCAATACGTAATAATAGAAAAGAAACAGACAGAATTACAGCAAATATATATATATATATATATATATATTAAATAGTTAAATTAAATAAGTCATGCAATAAAATAGAAATAAGAAAGTAGTGAGGTGGTGTTCATGGGCTCAACGTCCATTCAGAAATTAGGTGGCAGAGAGGAAGAAGCTGATCCTGAATCATCGAGTGTGCACTTTCAGGATTCTGTACCTCCTTCCTGATGGTAACAATGGAAAGAGAGCATGTCCTGGCTGATAGTGGCCCTTAATGATGGACGCCACCCTTTTAAGGCACAGCTCCTTGAAGATGTCCTGGATATTAAGGAGGCTAGTTTCCATGATGGAGCTGACTAATTTTACAATTAGTGCTAGTGAGGCCAAAAATAGGAAAATTATGTAGTTTAACATGTGGCTAAGAAGTTGGTGTAAGAGAGAGGGCATAATATTATTGGATCATTGGTCTCTCTACCAGGGAAGGTGGGTTCTGTACAGAAGGGACTGTTTGCACCTGAACTGGAGGGGGAACTAATATCCTAGCAGGAAGGTTTGTTAATGCTGCACGGTGCGGTTGCAGAGTTGCAGGGGGATGGGAACCAGAGTGCCAGAACAATTAGTGGAGAGGTTGTGGAGGCTGATGTTGGTAAGACCTCAGACAAAGTTATGAATCAAAAGGTTGAGCATGGTGTGACAAAATTGAAAAAGATGAATACAGGACTGAAAGTGTTATATCTGAATGCGTGCAGTAGATGAACATGTAGCACAGCTGCAGATTGGCAGGTATGATGATGTAGGCATCACTGAATCATGGCTAAAAGAAGATAACAGCTGGGAGTTTAATGTGGAAGGATACACATTGTATTGAAAGAACAGGCAGGAAGGCAGAGGAGGTGGCATTCCTCTGTTGGTAAAAAATGAATTTCTGGAAGCAATTTGGAAGGTACAGGATATATACATCCCAAAGATGAAAGAGGTCAAAGCCAACATAAAAGCCAAAAAGAGGGCATATAATAGGGCAAAGATTAGTGCAAAGCTAGAGGTTTGGGGAGCTTTGAAAAACCAACAGAAGATAACTAAAAAAAATCAATAAGAAGTTAAAGATAGAATACGAAAGTAAGCTAGCCAATAATATTGAAGAGGATACCAAAAGTTTCTTCAGATACATAAAGTGTAAATTAATAAAGTAATAAAGTGTAAAGTAATAAAGATACATAAATTTAGATCACGGGTTAGAACAAAGAAAAGTACAGACAGGAACAGGCCCACTGGCTCACAATGTTGCGCCAACCAATTAAATTGGTCATCAAATGGCCAACTAAACTGTTCTCTTCTGCCTATATCTCATATCCTTTCATTCTTCTCATATTTGTGTGCCTATCTAAACATCTCTTAGAAGTCTCTAATGTTTGTATCTCTACCACCACCCCAGGCACCCACCAGTCTGTGTAAAAATACTTGCCCTCACAGCTCCTTTGAAATTATCTCCTCAATTTAAATGCATGCCCTCAGGTGTTTAAGAAGGCTTTTGTTGATTCATAGCAGGAAGCCACTTAAGAGATTTGGTTTGGAAACTGACACGGCAATCTCTTTTATTGACACTTGTAACATGCTTTATCATTCAATGTCATATCCATTGATCCTTTAAGGTCACCAAATCTAGCCTCTGGATGTGGGACATTCTGGTTCTGTACCATTGTAACTACTGCGAGGAAGAAAATAAATAAATATTCATGCTCGTCAACTTGCTTTAAAATTGTTCCTTTCTGACTAAGGAATCATTTTACAACAAATTCTCAAGAACAGAACCCTTACATAACCCAGAGGCTGCCTGTACTGGGGCAGTGGTCTCCAAGTCAAGGCCACATCGGGGATCCCCAGGTAAAAGATTACCTCACTTATGGAAATCTGCTTTTACAAAAATTTTCCTATACAATTTTCAAGGTAGTAAGAAAGATAAAATATTTTGTGATACTCATTAAAGATTGGATACAGTATACAATATATTCTATTAGTTTAATTATGGGTAGTGTCAGGGTAAATATCCAATGAAATGGAAGAATTATACCAAGTGTATGTAAAGAGATACAATTTGGGTTGATACAGAAAATGAACATGGAGGAATCAGGTTATGGACTGTTCTCAGGAATGGAAACCTTACATAACTTGGGGACTACCTATATTTACAACTGAATTGAACTAGTGACCTGCAGGCATCAGAATGATTTCCCAGCACTATGCACTGATATCAAGCCCAAAAGTTTTCCTCCTGTCTACAGTCAAGCTGCAAGATACCAGCAGCTGGGGAAGTAATTTTAAAAAACTTATTTTAAAATTAGTGTTCACACCACACTCTGGTAGTGCCAAATATGCTCACTAAAATCCTTTGAAATGCCCATTCCTTGCTGACACAGTCACAATGAAGCGCACATAAGATGCTGGAGGAACTCAGCAGGTCAGGCAGCACCTATGGAAATGAGCAAATAGTTGATGGTTCAGGCCGAGCCTTTCATCCACAGTGATATGGTTTTGGATTCAGAATGGTGTCAAGCCCTCCCAGCCCTCCCATAGTCATGTGTCTATTGTATATTTTATTGCAATGAAGGTAGAACTGGCATTCATTGTTTTAAGAGAAGAGTTACTCTTTGAGTTATTCCTTTTGTGAATCAGTGTCTCCTTAAATGTGAGTACCGTGGAATATAGGTTCTTTTTAATAATCTAACTTCATATGTTGTAAATTTCAAATACATGTATTTTCCTCCAGGCTAGTTTTAGATATTATGCTGCATCTAGGGATCCACATAAACCTGCCTTCAACTGAAAAGTCAGATTGTATTAAAAGGTGAGGAAATAACAGAAAATAAATGCTGTGCCTTGGTCTGTCTTGCATAGCTGACAGAATATGGGCATTGTGGTGAATTCAGTAGATACAAAGGATAGGTATGTATGCAATATTTCCAGTTTCAGAAAGACATGGCTGATTGCAAGCTCCACAAGCCCCTATTTCTGCAAAGACTATTATTCTGATCTGCACTGTGCTTGCTGGCTTCTCATTTACTTCTGCACGTATTCTTTGATCATGTCCTTACTTGATGATGATTGTTTTTACTGATGATCTTTAGCACAGATGAAAATACTCTGTAATAATGTGTAGATTGTGAATGCAGGCAAGTATTAACATGGTCTTGCCTGCCAGTCAGTACTTTGAATACCTATGTCAAAGGCAATCATTAATGTAAAAATAACATTGTTACAAAGACCCAATTACAAACTTACAGAACTAAGATAAGTGCCTGGTTCTGAAGCCTGCTCAGTCATTTAATAAGATAATGAAACATTTGATTGCACCTTCAACTCTGCATTCCCATCTAGCTGTGGTAACTTTCCACATCCCACCCAGACTTTATCAAGAATCTATCTAACTCTGGCTTTAAAATATTTAAAGACACTGCTTCCACCAACCTGTGAAGGACAGAGTTCCAAAGACTCATGGCCTTCTGCAGGGAAATAAATTGTGTCGTCTCTATCATAAATGGGAATCTCCGACTCCCTGTAAGAGGAAACATTCTCTCCACATCCATTTTGTCAAAGTTCCTCAGGATCTTATGTGTGTCAAGTCCCCTCTCACTCTATTAAACTCCTGAGAATCTCAGCTAGCCTGGTGAGCATTTCCTTGTCAGGTAACCCACCAACCTTCTCTGAAATAAGGAGACTGATACTATGGGCAATATTCCAGATATGACTTTGACAATATAGACATTCAGAAACCTGCCTTCCCTATTTTATATTTAATTCCCCAAGCAATAAACAACAATTACGTACCAGAAATATCTGCACACTCACTTTTTGGAAAAGATGTTACAGAGCTCAGGACATCCTAAAGCTCTCAGCAGCCAATGAAGTTGTTCTGAACTATAGTCACTATTATAAATGAAAGAAACTTGTTAGTCTGTTGCACACAGAACATTTCCGTTAAAATAAAACAATACTGCCTATTAAGTGACATTGGTTGACAGATAGTGTTGGCTCAGGGAAAGGAGCATATACCTTAATCTTCTTTAAAATAGTACCACAGGATTCATCTGACAGGTTTCATTTTAATGTCTAATCAGAAAGATGGATATAGGCAGATGTGAAGTAAGGTGCAACTATTCTCCTTTGGACCTATACATATGTTAGAGATCACAAGTACGATGATAAAAATCAAACATGTTTCAAGAATGGTAATTTTTTTAATACTGTATACGTCACTGTTCTAGCACAACATCTTTATCATAGGCATCTTACCTGCTGAATTCTAAGCCCCTCCCAAACCCCTTCCTCATGTAGCCTCTGGATGGCACAGTAGCATAGTGGTTAGCACAACCTGGGTTCAATTCCTGCTGCTGTCTGTAAGGAGTTTGTATGTTCTCCAAGTGAGTGTGTGGGTTTCTTCCGGGTGCTCCGGTTTCCACCCACAGTCCAAAGACGTACTGGTTGTGAATTGTCCTGTGATTAGGCTAAGATCAAATCAGGGGATTGCTGGGTGGTGCGGCTCAAATGGCAGGAAGGGCCTATTCCACACTGTATCTCAATAAATAAATAATAAACATAATAGTGTTGATCTTGCTGGGTTGACATTTAAGAATACCAAGGCTAATGTGCATTACTGGAGGTGGGCAGTTCATCAAATTAAAATCAGTGTGGTTAAAGAAAAGACAGCACTTTGCTTTGTTCTAATGAATCAATTACTCTGTTAAATATTGCAACGTCTTAAACTCATGGAAAAATTAAAGTTCAAGTAAACATAATTTACATGGAGCATAATTATACAATATAAACTAGTGTTGTAGTAGTCTTTCAAAGTATGCTTTGTGAGTATATTTAAATTAAGTAAGCTCTGTATAATTGAGAAAATACATACAAGTAAATATTCTTTGTCTACCTATGGAAAAATGTGACTCAATTAGAAGATTGGAATAATAATCGAACTTAGCAGTTTGCAGACTCAAAGTACATCAAGATATGTACGCTTTCTCTGTTTAAAATTTTTGTCAGAGGCAAGATTCTCTCAATCCTAAGCTCTCATTCTGCAATATGTTAAATTAGCAAGGACACGAGGAAAGACAAGCTTCTCGTGGAAGCCTTGCAGGTTAACTTTGTTTGCATTGTGTAAATAACATGATCTGTATTTTCTTAATATTGTATATTTAATATCTGTAAATAAGGAAGTTTCCCTAGATAGAATCTGCTAATGCTGACCTGCACTGACGAGATGGGGAGTTCCTGCAAGGTTTGCAACCTATTCTAAATGTAAATTTTCACAATATAGCCGGTGTTTATTTAGAGAATGCAAGCAGAGTATTACAATAATTTGTGTAAAGAGTATTTTCATAAAATAAATGAGTGTTAGATTATGTGCATTATATAATATTGCATTAAGGCAAACCAGGTAATCTTTCAAAAGCCAAAAGGAACAAATCTTACCTCTGGTGCGCTAGAGAACTCAGAAACATTAACAGGTATGCGTAACATTTAGGGCAAAATTCCTTTAATACCAGAAGCACCCAGTATCCTCCGTACAACAGATAAACTGCCTCTCTTTGATAAAACCTTGTAATTTATTTATGAACTCGATATCAAATTGAGCTGAGATGGATGCCTCAATTACAGGTTAAAGCAGGATATTTCTGAGATGCAAAGGGACTTGGGAGTCCTCGCGCAGCATTCCCTAAAGGCTAACTTGCAGGTTAAGTCAGTCGTGAGGAAGGCAAATGCAGCGTTAGTATTCATTTTGAGAGGACTAGAATATAAAAGCAAGGATGCAATGTTGAGGCTTTATAAGGCATTGGGAGTATTGTGAGAGTAGATGTAAGCGGAACAAGTGCTACACACTTCCTCCCTCACTACCATTCAGGGCCCCAGACAGTCCTTCCAGGTGAGGCGACACTTCACCTGTGAGTCGGCTGGGGTGATATACTGCGTCCTGTGCTCCTGATGCAGCCTTCTATATATTGGCGAAACCCCACGCAGGCTGGGAGACCATTTTGCTGAACACCTACGCTCTGTCAGCCAGAGAAAGCAGAATCTCCCAGTGGCCACACATCTTAATTCCACGTCCCATTCCCATTCTGATATGTCTATCCACGGCCTCCTCTACTGTCAAGATGAAGCCACACTCAGCTTGGAGGAACAACACCTTATATTCCGTCTGGGTAGCCTCCAACCTGATGGTGAATATTGACTTCTCTAACTTCCGTTAATGCACCACCTCCCTTTTGTACCCCATCGATTAATTATTTATTTTTTTTAATTATTATTAATTTTTTTTCTCTCTCTCTCTCTCTTTCTCCCTCTGTCCCTCTCACTATACCCCTTGCCCATCCGCTGGGCTTCCCCCATCCCCTTTTCTTTCTCCCTGGGCCTCCTGTCCCATGATCCTCTCATATCCCTTTTGCCTATCAACTGTCCAGCTCTTAGCTCCATCCCTTCCCCCTCCTGTCGTCTCCTATCATTTCGTATCTCCCCCTCCCCCTCCCACTTTCAAATTTCTTACTACCCTTCTTTCAGTTAGTCCTGACGAAGGGTCTCGGACCGAAACATCGACTGGACCTGTTCCTATAGATGCTGCCTGGCCTGCTGAGTTCACCAGCAACTTTGATGTGTGTTGCCTTGGCGTATTGTGAGCAGTTTTGGGCTCCTTATCTAAGAAAGGATGTGCTGACATTGGAGAGGGTTCAGAGGAGGTTCATGAAAATGATTCCAAGATTGAAAGGCTTATCATATGAGAAACGTTTGATGGCTCTGGGCCTGTACTCACTGGAATTCAGAAGAATGAGGGGGGATTTCCATATTGAAACCTATCGAATGATGAAAGGCCTCAACAGAGTGGATGTAGAGAAGATGTTTCCTATTGGCGGGGGAGTCCAGGACCAGAGGACACAGCCTCAGAATAGAGGGATGACCATTTAGAACAGAGGTGAGGAGGAGTTTCTTTAGCCTTGGGTTAAAGAGAGTTGTGAATCTGTGGAATTCGTTGTCACAGGCGGCTCTGGAGGCCAAATCTTTGGGTATATTTAAGGCAGAGGTTGATAGATTCTTGATTAGTCAGGGCAGGAAAGGATACGGGGAAATGACAGGAGATTGGGGCTGAGAGGGAAATGGATCAGCCAAGATGAAATGGTGGAGTAGACTTGATGGGCCAAATGGCCTAATTCTGCTCCTATATCTTATGGTCTTAAAGGGATTAACTACAAAAAGGATCTAAGGGATATTGAGAAGTACAACACCAGTGACAAGAGAAGGAGATTCCTGAAACTGAGACTGTAGCTTGTCCCACACTATTTCATTTGGTGGAGGTGGTGGAGCATGGGGAAGAGTTGGGTGAAGGAGTTCAGATCGTGTTTGGGAGAACAGAACCTAGCCCCATTCTTGCGTGCATCTGAATTCAAATCATCTGGCGTTTTTGTAAACTGTGTCAGTATCCTCTCAAGAGTACTGTAAATTCAATGGTAAAAAGACAATATATTCACTATCTTACTATGCGTACAAGATGATTTGATAAATATTCTTTGCAGTGGACAGGAAGCGATATTATTGAATAAATCTACAATTCTATAGATTTAAACTCACTGATAATCGACAAAAATAAATTTCACTTTATGATGAAGTTTAGTTTTCATTAAAATATCCATGCATTAAAGATCTTTAAATAGAACTTCTAATCAATAATTAAGTAATCAAGAAATCATAGTGTTTTATATCTGCAAATGCAAGGTCTAAAAAATGCCACTGCAGAAGCTGAAGTTGTATAAGACATTGGCGAGGCCTAATTTGAGGTATTGTGTGCAGCTCTGGGCATTTACCTACAGGAAAGATATCAATAAGATTGAAACAGTACATAGAAAATTTACAAGTATATTGTCAGGATTTGAGGAACTGAGTTATAGGGAAAGGTTGAAAAGGTTAGGAGCTTATTCTCTGGAATGTAGAATAAGAGAAGATCTGATAGAGGTGTACGGAATTATGAGGGATATAGATAGGGTAAATGCAGGCAGGATTTTTCTACTGAGATTGGGTGAGACTAGAACTAGAGGTCACGGGTTGGGGTGAAAGATTAAAAATTTAAGGGGAACATGAGGGGGAACTTCTTCACTCAGAGGGTGGTGAGACTGTGAAATGAGCTGCCAGCATAAGTGATGGGTGCAAGTTCAATTTCAACACTGAAGAGAAATTTGAATGTACAGTACATCAATAGGAGAGGTATGGAGGCTATGGTGATGCAGGTTGTGGGACTAGGTAGAATAACAGTTCAGCATGAACTAGATGTTCGAAGGCCTGTTTCTGTGCTGTAATGCTCCATGATTCTGTGACAAGTCTTGAACTCTAGGTTAAGCTCCAGCTTCCTCCTGCAGAAAAGCAGATTCAGAGAGAATCTGAAAATGGTGTTACATCTGTCGACTGGACAGCCAGGCACAGCAAAGCAGTGTTTGACTAACTGCATCGCCACCAAGGTGCCTTCAAAACTAAGTAGTTAGGTTTTCAAAGCCCCCAGGAAAAATATATCCGTCCTGAATGAGTGACTCCCTGTCTGCTCTCCAATCAAAATGACTAGCTTGCAGAGTGGAGCCATCATTCTCAGCCTAACAACTGAGACACAAGGGACCGCAAAAACGCAACAAATTTCTGGAGGAACTCAGTGGGTCACACATCTTCTGTAGAAGCAAGGAGACATTAGTGTTCCAAGTTCACCAGCCCCTTACTTCCACAGATGATGTGTGACTTGCTGAGATTTTTTAGCAGTTTCTTTTTATCTTGTTTAAGACTAAGAGCTGTTGTATTACCACTGACAGGGGATCCCCTGCACCATCCTATACACGTGAACCAAATATAATTAAACACAAAATACTCTGCAGATGCTGGGGTCAAAGCAACACTCACAACACGCCGGAGGATCTCAGCAGGTCAGGCAGCATCAGTGGAAACGATCAGTCAACGTTTCGGGCCGGAACCCTTCATCAGGACTGAAGAGGGAAGGGGCAGAGGCCCTATAAAGAAGGTGGGGGGTAAGTGCAACACACACAAAATGCTGGAGGAACTCAACCAGTCAGGCAGCATCAATGGAGGAAAATAAACAGTCAATGCTACTTACTTCATCCCACCTTCTCCCTTACCTGATCTCACCAGTCACCTGCCAGCTTGTACTCCTCCCCTCCCCACCTTCGTATCCTGGCTTCTGCCCCCTTCCTTTCCAATCCGGCTGAAGGGTCTCAGCCCAAAGCGTCAACTGTTTATTCCTCTCCATAGATGCTGCCTGACCTGCTGAGTTCCTCCAGCATTTTGTGTGTGTTACTCTGGATTTCCAGCATCTGTAGGATCTCTTGTGTTCATGATATCTATGTTCCCTTTTCCAACTACAGCACGCCATCCGCAACAGGAGTTTTAGCACTGACCATATAGAACTTGTTCTTTTAAAAACCTCCAAGTACTGATCAGCTTCTTGTGGAGTTACATACAGGAATTCAAGAATTAATTCAGTCTTTGGACAAAAAAAGACTTTGAAGATAAAGTTACTTGTCGAGAATACCATTTGCTGCTTCCAGACAAGTAAATGTGTCCCACAGCATAACAAGAACACTTAAAGAGCAAGAACTTGCACAAGCTAGAAAAATGAAATGAGTTTGGGTGAGATTAAAACTGAAGGTCCTTGGTTAAGAGTGAAAGGTGAAATGTTTAAGGAGAACGTGAGGTGAACTTCTTCACTCAGTGGGTGGTGAGAGTATGAGACACGCTGCCAGTGAAGTGGTGGATGCGGATTTGATTTCAACGTTTAAGATAAGTTTAGATAAGCACATGGATGGGGGGTAATGGAGGGCTATAGTCTCAGTGCAGGTTGACTGGACTAGGCAGAAAGTAGTTTGGCATGGACTAGAAGGGCCGAAAGGCCTGTTTCTATGCTGTAGTGCTCTGTGACTCTAAAAACTGCTCAAACACTCATTGTCTGTGGAAAAAGAAAAAGAGTCAATATTTCAACATTGATGACCATTAATCAAACTAGGTTAGATATCAAATCTGTTTTAGGTTGTAGAGTGAAAGTGGGGTGAAGGAAACAAAGGGAATGTCTGTAACATAGTGACCATTCGTTAAGGAATGAGATAAGACCATAAGACGTAGGAGTAGAATTGGGCCATTCAGCCCACTGAGTCTGCTGCACCGTTCCATCATGGCTGATCCCAGATCTCACTCAACCCAGTACACCTGCCTTCTCATCATACGTCCTGACCGATCAGGAGATATTGCTGTTGTAGTGAGTTTTGGTCAATACTTCATCAAAAACTAGGAAACCAGAAACCATTGAAGATGAACTGGGTAAAGGAAACAAACAGAAATCCCAAATGAGAGAAGCACAGAGCATCGTCAGTATGGACATTTGTGGAAGGGAAGTGGCAGCAAATTCAACAACACTGGAGAAGCGATAAAACACTAGATATTAAAATGGGAGGGAGATCTGAAATTAAAAGAGAAAACATGAGATATACTCAACAGGTCAGGCAGCATCTGTGGAGAGAGAAACAATGTTGATGATCATTCATCAAAATTGGTAAAGTTAGAAATTAAGGAAATACAATTGTTAATTACAAAAACTAATAAAAACAATGAGATAAAGAGTGATATAATTGCTAGAGATTTAGGTTCAAGTATACATAACAGCTACAACACTGGAAAATGCCATTTTGAGTGTCAGTCACTATTATCTAAATAAACACTAATACCATTTGCACAATGGAAGTTCCCAATGGAATGAATGAGAGGTTTAGTATTGGTTATGAGATCAGTATTGGTCAGTGACGTCCACAATAAAGTGTTCAAATCTCAGGAGTGGAACTTGACCCTAAACGTTCTGACTCAAGAACAAGTCAGCTTTCATATGATTGGAGGGTAATTGTGGCTAGAGGGTATGTTACAACTAGATAATGAAACAGGTTACAAAATGATGTCTCATTTTATTCCTGTATTCTCAATGGCAAGGTAAATCAGGTGGAAATTATGGGTAGCTGTGACATGACAATGGGATATCTAGTATAGATGGGATATCACTGTATAGTCATGTGAAAACACTTTATGCACATTATGAGACAGTCCTTGTACATTTGGTGAAGTTCAGTTTACATCGAGGAGTATATTCTTGCACTTCAGAACACGTGCTTGAGGAACATGTCAGATAAAGCTAATTATAACAAGCAATACTTCATGTTAAACTGGAAGAACTTAATTCCCGTAATATTTTTCACTATTTCAAGAAATGCTTAAAGCATTGTTATGCCAGACAGATTACTTGCAAAGCTTAGCCACTACAGCAACTAACGCTCAGGAAATTGTTATTGATGACAACTAGATTGACTGATTTTATTGATGTAGCTGAGGGGTAAATAGACAATAGACAATAGGTGCAGGAGTAGACCATTCAGCCCTTTGAGCCAGCACCGCCATTCACTGTGATCATGGCTGATCATCCACAATCAGTACCCCGTTCCTGCCTTCCCCCCATATCCCTTGACTCCACTATCTTTAAGAGCTCTATCTAATGCTTTCTTGAAAGCATCCAAAGAATTGGCCTCCACTGCCTTCTGAGGCAGAGCATTCCACAGATCCACAACTCTCTGGGTGAAAAAGTTTTTCCTCAACTCTGTTCTAAATGCCCTACCCCTTATTCTTAAACTGTGGGCTTTGGTCTGGACTCCCCAACATCGGGAACATGTTTCCTGCCTCTAGCATGTCTAATCCCTTAATAATCTTAAATATTTCAATCAGATCCCCTCTCATCCTTCTAAATTCCAGTGTATACAAGCCTAGTCACTTCAATCTTTCAACATATGACAGTCCCGCCATCCCGGAAATTAACCTCGTGATCCTACACTGCACTCCCTCAAAAGCAAGAATGTCCTTCCTCAAATTTGGAGACCAAAACTGCACACAATACTCCAGGTGTGGTCTCACCAGGGCCCTGTACAACTGCAGAAGGACCTCTTTGCTCCGATACTCAACTCCTCTTGTTATGAAGGCCAACATGCCATTAGCTTTCTTCACTGCCTGCTGTACCTACATGCTTACTTTCAGTGTCTGATGAACAAGGACACCTAGATCTCATTGTACTTCCCCTTTTCCTAACTTGACACCATTCAGATAGTAATCTGCCTTCCTGGTCTTGCCACCAAAGTGGATAACCTCACATCTATCCACATTAAACTGCATCTGCCATGCATCTGCCCACTCACCCAACCTGTCCAAGTCACCCTGTATTCTCATAACATTCTCCTCACATTTCACACTGCCACCCAGCTTTGTGTCATCTGAAAATTTGCTAATGTTACTTCTAATCCCTTCATCTAAATCATTAATATATATTGTAAATAGCTGAGGTCCCAGCACTGAGCCTTGTGGTACCCCACTAGTCACTGCTTGCCATTCTGAAAGGGACCCATTAATCCCTACTCTTTTTTTCCTGTCTGCCAACCAATTTTCTATCCATGTCAGTACCCTACCCCCAATACCATGAGCTCCAATTTTGCCCACTAATCTCCTATGTGGGACCTTATCAAAGGCTTTCTGAAAGTCCAGGTACACTACATCCACTGGCTCTCCCTTGTCCATTTTCATAGTTACATCCTCAAAAAATTCCAGAAGATTAGTCAAGCGTGATTTCCCCTTCATAAATCCATGCTGACTCGGACCGATCCTGTTACTGCTATCCAAATACAGACTAAGACACAGGGGAAAATTTCCCCTGTTCACTTTAAATAAGGCTGTTGAACCTTTCAGATGGGGCCTGGTTTAATGTCTTGCCCACGTGCCCACAAATACCTGAAACATAGTGGTACGGCACTCATCTGTACTGGACTGGAGCGTCGCTTTGTAATTCATGGGGAAGTCTACTGAGGCAAAGACAAGATTAGGACCTGCTAAATCACAATGGATAAATAGACAGGAGGGGGACAGCAAAAGTCAAAGAGAGGTGGAAGTTGGCAACCACTTCTCTATCAACTGTTTTACCAGCGAGTACACTCAGAATACACTTGAATAACAGGATAATGCCAAGTACAAATTCCATAAGACCATAAGGCAGGGGAGCAGAATTAGACAATTTGACCCATTGAGACTGCTCCGCAATTCCATCATGACTGATTTATTATCTCTCTCCTAATTTCTCCCTGTAACCTTTATACTTTATACATTATTGTCGCCAAACAATTGGTACTAGAACGTACAATCATCACAGCGATATTTGATTCTGCGCTTCCCACTTCCTGGATTACAAATATTAAATATTAAAAATAGTTAAAATTAGTAGATAGTAAAAATTTTAATTATAAATCATAAATAGAAAATAGAAAAATGGGAAGTAAAGTAGTCCAAAAAAAACCGAGAGGCAGGTCCGGATATTTGGAGGGTACAGCCCAGATCCGGGTCAGGATCTGTTCAGCAGTCTTATCACAGTTGGAAAGAAGCTGTTCCCAAATCTGGCTGTACGAGTCTTCAAGCTCCTGAGCCTTCTCCCGGAGGGAAGAGGGACGACAAGTGTGTTGGCTGGGTGGGTCGTGTCCTTGATTATCCCGGCAGCACTGCTCCAACAGCGTGCGGTGTAAAGTGAGTCCAAGGACGGAAGATTGGTTTGTGTGATGTGCTGCACCATGTTAACGCCCTTATTAATCAAAAACCTATCAATATCCACTTTAAATATACCCAATGACTTGGTCTCCACCGCTGCCTGTGGCAATGAATTCCACAGATTCACCACCCTCTGGCTAAAGAAAACCAGGAGTGGTGTCTGAACACAATCACTGAAGGTTGAATGGCAGATCAAGCCGCACAAGCAGATGGTTCAATGGTCTGAATTCCTTTTTGCTGATTTGAGGCCTGTTGTTTTGTCTAAATTCACATGGTATTAATGTCTTTTCCATTTGGATCCAATCTCTACTGAAACACAAGCTGCCAACATTGTCCAGCCACTAAGCAACCATATTGATTTCTCTTTCTGGAAAAAATGTTTCCCTCTTCTTTTATTGCCCACTCTGGCCTCTTGCCCTTTCTCACCTGCCTACCACCTCCCCCTGGGCCCCCTCCTCCTTCATGGGCCAGGTTTAATCGATGTGGTTTGTGGAGCGGACTCTGTAGTGCATGTGATGATGTGTTTCTGGTGTCTGGTTGCTCCTTGTTTTGTTGCTATTTTGTGTGATTCTGATCTGAGGCCTGCACATAACAAACAACACAGCGCTAGACTGAATTGAACTGAATATTCCTGGACCCTTTCGATGACATTGTGGTTTGGTGTTTTATATTCTGTGTCTTTTGCTTGGTTTTTTTTGCTGTTTGCCTGATTCTTTTTTAGCACATTGGGGGTTTGATGTCTTTCTTTGAATGGGTTCCATGATTTTCTTCATTTCGTGGCTGTCTTCGGGAAGAAGAACTATGGACTACTCCCATTTCCTATCAGACTCCTTCCTCGTCAGCCTTTTACCATTCACACCCACCTGACTTCACCTATCACGTTCTAGTTATCCTCCTTCCCGTACCACCCCCACCTTTTACTCTGGTGTCTTCCCCCTTCCTTTCCAGTCCCGGAGAAAGGTCTCGGCCTGAAACATTGACTGTTTATTCATTTCCATAGGTGCTGCCTGACCTGCTGAGTTCCTCCAGCATTTTGTGTGTGTTGCATCCAATAGATACTTGCCTGAGCACCATGGAATGCAATTTTGATGATTAGCACGTGAAATACTACAAGCAGAATGGTAATAAACTTCTACAGAGGTATTGTTGGAAGTATCTTGACTGGTTGTATCAAGGTCTGGTACAGCAATTCAAATGTGCTGAAATTAGAATTGGTTTATTATTGTTGCATGTACTGAGAAACAGTGAAGAGCTGCATCACTGTATCACAGATCAGATCATTACACAATGCTTAAGGTAGAACAGTGTAAAACAGAAACAATGCAGAATAAAGTGTAACAGCTACAGACATAGTGCAGTGCAGGTAAGGGAAAACAGTGCAAGATCGTAACAAGGCAGATTGTGAGGCCAAGAGTCCAACTTATCATACGAGGAAACTATTTAATGGTCTTATAACAGTGGGGTAGAAGCTTTTGTTGAGCCTGATGGTACGTGCTTTCAGACTTTGTGGCTTTGTGACCAAGTTTGTGGACAACACGAAGATAGCTGGTGGAGGCGTGGGGGGGCGGTGGCAATTAGTGTTGACAAAGCAGGAAGTTTGCAGAAAAACTTGTACAGATTAGGGGAATGGTCAAAGAAGTGGCAGATGGAATACGGTGTGGGAAGTGTATGGCAGATGGAATACGGTGTATGGTCATGCACTGTGGTGGAAGGAGTAAAAGCACAGGCTATTTCCTAAACAGGGAGCAAATTTAGAAATCAGAGGTGCAAAGGGACTTGGAGTCCTCATGCAGAATTCCCTAAAGTTTAACTTATAAATTGAGTTGGTGGTAAAGAAAGCAAATACAATATTAGCATACATTTTGACAGGACTAGCACATAAAAACAAGGATGTAATGCTAAGACTTTATAAGTCATTGGTCAGACAGCACTTGGAGTATTGTGAGCAGTTTTGGGTCCCTTATCTAAGAAAGGATATGCTGGCATTTGAGAGGCTCCAGAGATTTACGAGAGGGAGAAAACTCAGCCATAATAGAATGGCAGAGCAGATTTGATGGGCTAAATGGCCTAATTTTGTTCCTATGTCTTATGGTTGTTTGCATCTTCTTCCCAGCGGAAGAGGAAAGAAAAAAGAAAATCAGAGTCTTTGATTATGTTGGCTGCTTTACTGAGGCAGCAAGAAGTGTAGGCAGTGTATGGAAGAGTGGCTGGTTTCTGTGATGTGCTGAGCTATATCTAAACCTCTCTGTGGTTTCTTGTAGTCACATGCAGTGGAGTTGCCATACCAAGGCATTAAGCATCCAGACAGGATGCTTTCCATGGTGCATTGATAAAAATTGGTCAATGTTCATAGAAACATGCTAAATTTCTTTCCCTTCATGAGGAAGTAGAGGCATTGGTGAGCTTTCTTGGCTGTGATATTTACATGCTTAGGCCACAACAGGCTACTGGTGATGTTCATTCCGAGCAACCTGAAGCTCTCAACCTCAGCACTATTGATGTAGACAGAGGCTTGTGCACTGTCCCCCCTTCCTGAGGTCAATGACCAGCTCTTTTGTTTTGTTGACATTGAGGGGAAGGTTGTCGTCATGACAACACGTCACTAAACTCCCTATCTCCTTCCAGTAATCTGACTCATCATTACTTGGCCACTGTGGTGACATCATCCGCAAATGTGCAGATATGTAAGAAGCTGCCAAGAGCAGCAGACTCTGCTAAAAACATCACCGTACATTCCTCCCTACCATCGGTAGCATATACAGGAGGCACTGCTTTAAGACAGTATCTATCATCAAAGAACCCACCACCTGACCCATACCACTTTCTCACAGCTACTAACGGGCAGGAGGAGCAGAAGTTTGAAGTTCTACAGCGCCATGTTTAAAAAACAGCTACTTCCCTTCAACCATTTGGTACTTGAACCAACTGGCACAACCTTAATCTCTACAGTTCAGCATCACTTTGATCACTTTGCACCACAATGGACTGTTTCGTTTTGCTTTAGTTGTATTCTTTCTTGTAAAATGTTGTATTTCATTTATGTATGATTTATGTTTTTTATTATATATGCTGTTTATCTGATGCTATGTGCCTGTGATGCTGATGTGAGTAAATTTTTCATTGCATCTTGTGCATACGTGGACTTGTGCAGATGACAGTAAACTCAGCTTTGACTAAGGAGATTGTTCCACTGGAAAGGCAGAATAAAAAAAAGAATTGACAGTCCAACTCAGTAACAACAACTCCAGAGTGGAGACAATTAGTCCTGCACCTGAAATCTAGAAAAGAAAGGATACATAAATAGTGGACTATATCCTTCTAAACAGTCTGCTGAGGATTGGTTCAGAGCAAGTTAACAAGTAGTTGTGTATATAGTGTTTTACAAATATGGACACTGTTTTAGAAAATTAAACTTTAGAATAAATGTACTTGTAAAGACATCCATAATCACACAGTAATAATTAAAAGGCTAATTAAAATGATGTTTGAGCTCCCCATCAGACATTGTGGAGGAGCATCAGTGGAGGTCTCAGTCAATCTCAGAATCAGGCTTAATATAACCAGCATATGTTGTGAAATTTGTTAACTTTGCATTAAATTAAGTTAATAGTTAAATTAAGTAAGTAGTGCAAAAACAGAAATAGAGGAAGTAGTGAGGTAGTGTTCATGGGTTCAATGTCCATTCAGAAATCGGATAGCAGATGGAAAGAAGCTGTTCTTGAATCACTGAGTGTGTGCCTTTAGGCTTCTGTATCTCTTTCTTGATGAACAACAAGAAAAGGGCATGATCTGGGTGATGGGAGTCCTTAATGATGGATGCTGACTTTTTGAGGCATCACTCCTTGAAGGCGTCTTGGGTACAATGGAGACTGGTGCCCTGTAAATAGAGCTGGTTAATTTACAACTCCCTGCAGTTTACAGTGATGCAGCCAGTCAAGAATGCTCTCCATGGTACATCTTTCAATTAATAAACACAAGAGATTCTGTAGATGCTGGAAACCTCTCAGAACTGATATGATTTTGCTACACACATCTAATTTGTTGATAGCTCATTGGTGAACAGCACATTTGACAGGTAATTCTGTTTGTAGGATGATAAGCATTGCCCAAATTAATATCATTAAACTGGATTTCACCTGTCTGTCTTTCAGCTGCTGACCCATAAAAAAGATTTACTGTCTTGATGGGAGTAAACTATAAATCATAAAAATTACAAGTTTTCAGTTTTGATCCCCTCTATCAAATTGCTGTTGCTTTAATTTATTAAATACATTGATTATGTTAATGAGAACAAACTCATTTTAAAAATGAATAATTTGTAAAAATGCCAGCTGGTAAAACATGAATCAAGAAGAACATCAAAGGATGAATCAAAAAGACATTTGTCACTCTCTCCATTCAGTTCCCACAATCAAATATAATTTGCAATGACCAGAGGCAATTTCATATCAATTCAATTACAATATCTCTCAATCTTACTCACAGCAACAGTCAGGGGAAAGTATTAAAACATGAAAGCTGACTGGGATGAGTCCCACTTCACTAGGTCAAGTACACCTTAACAGGGTAGATTGAAGAAAGTCAATAAATTCATAATAAAGTGTTCAAAAATATTTTGGAGACATTTTCCAGTAAGCAGTAGTGGAACTCATTGAGTCCTAGATTCAACACTTTTACTGGGTTTCATTCTTGGCTGAGTGTATGCCAAGTTCACACAATTACTCAGCTCTTGTCACTATTTTGACTTCAATGATAAAGACAATGCAATCTCTTATGATCTTAAAATTAAATTACATTTTTAACTTGACAGAAAATTTACTTCAAAATCTAGTTTAGTTTTTGAATTGGAAACATTCACTAACAAGGCAGGAAAATTTAATCTGTGTCCTCTACATCAGAAGGCTAAGAGATAAAATCCCTCCAATGGCTTAAGCAAATGACCTATGATACGCTTAGAGGAGTATTGAGTGTCTAGATTGTAGTTATTGCCTGAACTTTCTCTCACTGACATTATCTTTGGCTTACATCAATAAGCAGACCGTTTGAAATATCTTTACAAATGATTTATTTTTAAAATGAGTTTGTTCTCATTAATGTATTCAACATATTTAATAAAACATCAGCAATTTGACAGAGGGGATCAAAACTGAAATGCTTGTAATTTTTATAATTTATAGTTTACTCCCATCAAGACAGTAAATCTTTTTCATGGGTCGGCAGCTGTAGTAATTATTCTCTCAGATAAGTGAAATCCTATTTAATGATATTAATTTTGGCAATGGTGATCATACTATGGGGGCAGCATAGCAGCGTAGTGCTTAGTGTAAGACTTCACGGTACCATCTGTAAGATTGGGGTTCAATTCCTGTCGCTCTCTGTAAGGAGTTTGTACGCTGTCCCTGCGACCACAAGGGTTTCCTCTGCAGTTTCCACCCACGGTCTAAAGACATATGGGTTAGGGTTAGTAAATTGTAGGCATGCTATCTTGGTGCCAGAAGCATGGTGACACTTTCGGGCTGCCCACCACCCACCCCACAAATAACACCATAAGATATAGGAGCAAAATTAGGCTATCTGGCCCATTGAGTCTTTTCTGCCATTTCATCACGGCTGATCCATTTTCCCTCTCATCCTCAGTGCAAACAAGGTACTTCATTGTATGTTTCAATGTACATGTGCCAAATAATCTTTTTAACATACGAAAGATTCAGCAAATGCAGGAAATCCAGAGCAACACACACAAAATGTCAGGAGAACTCAACAGGCCGGGTAGCATCTATGGAAATGAATATACAGTCAACCTTTTGGGCTGACACCCTTCTTCAGGACTGGAAAAGAAAGGGGAAGACACAGAATAAAAAGGTAAGAGGGAGGGGGAGGAGGACTAGCTAGATGGTGATAGGTGAAGCCAGGTGGGTGGGGAATACAAAGGGCTGGGGAGGAAGGAAACTAACTGGAGAGGAGAGTGGACCATGGGAGAAAGGGAAGGTGGAGGAGGTGGTAGGCAGGCGAGGAGAAGAGTTAAAGGGCCGGAGTGGGAAATAGAAGAAGGAAGGGGGGAATGTTAATACATTTTTTTCATGAGATATGAATACCTCTGGCAATGCCAGTATTTATTACCCATCCCTAATGTTTGAATTGAAAAGAGTGTAGATCCAACCATATGCATCGGTCTGGAATCACAAACAAGCCAGAACAGCAAACAGCATCATATTCTTTCCTTGAAGGTTATCAGTGAATCCGATGGATTTCCTAGACAATCTGGTGTTTTCAGTCACCATTACTGAAACTAGCTTTTCCTTAGAGCACTTGTTATTACAGCTGAGAATTTCCTGAAGACTCACCGACCTATGAAAAGGAGATGTTTGTTACTTTTATACGTGGGCCTGAGGGAATTAACAAGATCACATTGTATACCCTGGTCTGCACACACAGATAGAACATCAAATTAGTCATAGTCATAGTCATAGTCATACTTTATTGATCCCGGGGGAAATTGGCAACTTGGACAGCATCCTCTTTTCAGACACAACCGTCAGAGAGTCCAGTTCCATCCCCACAACATCACTGGCCTTACGAATGAGTTTGTTGATTCTGTTGGTGTCTGCTACCCTCAGCCTGCTGCCCCGGCACACAACAGCAAACATGATAGCACTGGCCACCACAGACTTGTAGAACATCCTCAGCATCATCCGGCAGATGTTAAAGGACCTCAGTCTCCTCAGGAAATAGAGACGGCTCTGACCCTTCTTGTAGACAGCCTCAGTGTTCTTTGACCTGTCCAGTTTATTGTCAATTCGTATCCCCAGGTATTTGTCATCCTCCACCATGTCCACCCTGACCCCCTGGATGGAAACAGGGGTCATCGGTACCTTAGCTCTCCTCAGGTCTACCACCAGCTCCTTAGTCTTCTTCACATTAAGCTGCAGATAATTCTGCTCACACCATGTGACAAAGTTTCCTACCGTGGCGTTGTACTCAGCCTCATCTCCCTTGCTGATGCATCCAACTATGGCAGAGTCATCAGAAAACTTCTGAAGATGACAAGACTCTGTGCAGTAGTTAATAGAGGTGTAAATGGTGAAGAGAAAAGGAGACAAGACAGTCCCCTGTGGAGCCCCAGTGCTGCTGATCACTCTGTCGGACACACAGTGTTGCAAGCACACGTACTGTGGTCTGCCAGTAAGGTAATCAAGAATCCATGACACCAGGAAAGCATCCACCTGCATCATTGTCAGCTTCTCCCCCAGCAGAGCAGGGCGGATGGTGTTGAACGCACTGGAGAAGTCAAAAAGCATGACCCTCACAGTGCTCGCTGGCTTGTCCAGGTGGGCGCAGACAGGAATTCTGCCTGTTCATACTCAAACTATTTGATATCTCCCCTCCTTAGTTAGCACAAAAGTTAGATAATTTTATTGAGTTCTGATGAAGGTTCTTGGCTCACAACGTCAACTTCTATCCCCCTCTATGGATGCTGCCTGCTGAGTTCCTCCAGCATTTTGTGTGTGTTGCTCTGGACCTCCAGCATCTGTGGAATCTCTTGTGTCTTTAATTTTAATTGAACATGATTTTTGGTGAAAATTGAGCGAGTAAAGAGAGGATGAAATGTTAACACCAGGTAATTATCATGATTAAGGTAAGGCTAAAGTTGAGCAAGACATGTTGGACAATAACTGCCCTGATTGTGATTGGGGAATCAGAGAAGGAACATACAATAATTGACCAATAGGAATGATAATAAATTACAGTGGCCTTAGGAAAGATCCAGTTGAAGTTTGGTGATGGGAGTTAGACAAGAGTAAGGAGAATTTCCCTCTGAGTATGGAGACAGAATATGAATAGTCTATAAAGATAATACGGGAATGGACCATCCTTCATTGAATGACCAATTCTTTCTTATCATGTTAAAGGAGGGAATGATACAGTCTTTGCAGTGGGATTTATAATGGTGTGGACCCACTGAGGTTTGGGCAGAAGAATTAGAAAGCCAAAGGGCTAAGAGCAAAAGGAACGTTGCCAGAGTTACAACCACAGCAGGAAGCCAGATGTTGATATACTTCAGCTGCAAACAAACAGAACACAATGCTTGAGATTGTAAGGCAATCTACTGGAGTTTTGGTTGACGTAGGGTGATTTAAATGTCTGTTGCCTATGCATGATCTACAGTCTCCAGCATCTCATTGAACTTTAAAAGTCTTTTTAAAATGTGTATTATTGTGTTGAGCTGCTTAACCTTTGAAAGCAATTCATAATAAGTTTATCAACTGATCTGAAGTGTGTAGATGCATTGTGTATTTTAGTATGCGGCCTGAAGCTTGACAATCTTTTGAGTTACGCAGGAGACAGTCATAGAACACTATAACACTGAAACAGCCTCTTCAGCCCATCTAGTCCATGCCAAACTATTAACCTTCCTAGTCCCATCAACCTGCACTGAACCATAGCCCTCCATACCCCTCCCATTCATGGACCTGTGCAAATTTCTCTTAAATATTGGAACTGAACTCGGATCCATCACTTCTGCTGGCAGCTCGTCCCACACTCTCACCACCCTCTGAGTGAAGCAGAGGGTGTTTCCCTTAAACAGTTCACCTTTCACCCTTAAACAAAGACCTCTAGTTCTAGTATCACCAAACCACAGCGGAAAAAGCCTGCTTGCACTTACCCTATCGATACCCCTCATACAGGTAGAGTGAATGTTTGTGACAGCAAAGCTTGATGGTGCTCATGACATCTATGCTAGAAGATAATTTTAATTAGTCATTTGACAAGAGACAGAGTCTCCTTAAAAAAAATCATTTGAATATAAAACTTCCGTGAGGCTCCACGTGTCTGCTGCCTGTTTCACTGAACTGCTGAGAGGTGAAAGATGTTAACCCTTCGTATTTCTGTCTTTATTGATAAAAGTGTTCCATTTTATCTTTCTTGATCAAGAATGTTTAAGACTTATAAAGTGCTAATTATTTTCTTTTTGGTTTTATTTTTTCCCCCTGCTACCTGAGGAAATCCAAAGGTGCCTATAAGAAGAATAGCAAAAAGTTGTAATCATCTGGTTCTGTAATCAACTATGCCTCTGTGTATACCTTTCATTCTGACTTTGTGACTGACCTGTGATGAAATAAGTGCAAAATTCCACAACAGCCATGCGTATTTCTGGTTAACTCTGCAAGAATCTCTACATCCGGGCAAGAGATCCTATATACAGTACAAGAGATCCCGATGAAGGGTCTCAGCCCAAAACGTCAACTGTTTATTCCCCCATAAATACTGCCTGACCTGCTGAGTTCCCCCTGCATTTTTTGCGTGTTACTCTGGATTTCCAGGATCTGCAGACTCTCTTGTGTTTCTCATATATTAAAAACTGGCAATTAATGTGTAATTTGAATTGACAATTTAGAAAAATGTTTTGGGGATAATTGACATATACTCTCAAATATTGTCTTCTTTAATAAGGATGTTTTCTCCCCTTAGGTTAACGAAAATATTAGCTGTGGACTGAAGACATGATGGGCTGAACGGTCTCCTTCCTTGCTGTAATCTTTCTGTGATTCTGTGAATTATATTCTCTCAGAGAAGTTTGTGTCTTTGTCCATGAACATTTTAAAGGACTGCCTTTTATAAATGACTGCTGCCTAAGAAATGAACAGAGGAATGCGGATGTTCGAGTTGCTTGTCTTCTTCTGAAGATTACCTGGATGCCAATAGCTTGTACGAGATGACCTGATAGGACATGATGTGTATTGGGGATAACACAATGAACATACAATGTGATTACAAGTTAGACAACAAGCTATGGGAATGCACAGTTAATTTGCACTACAGAATGAGTCTCAGACATGCACAGTTGCTTGACAATCAAGAAAGACTGAAACCAAAGTTGAGAGAGGGCTATAGCTTGAGGCAGCTAAAGGCTAAGCAAAGGTAATCATTTGTAATGATACACAAAATGTTGGAGGAACTCAGCAGGTTAAGCAGCACCTGTAGTGGGAAATGAACAGTCAACATTTTGGCTCAGACACTTCATCAGAACTGATTTCCTTCCATAAATGCTGCTTGACCTGCTGAGTTCCTCCGGCATTTTGTGTGTGTTGATCAAGATTTCCAGCATTTGCAGAACCTCTTGTCTCCAACTTGCAGTGGTGGTTTATGGGGTGGAAACATTTAAAAAGCAGTACTAAAAGTCATTGAATGTCCTGACATAATGCTGATCTGTTGGGACTGCTTTTTTTTATGTTGTATATCAGTGACGTAGATGATGAAACAGATGGCTTTGTTGCCAAGTTTGCAGATGATATAACAATTGGTGGAGGGGCAGGTAGTGTTGAGGAAACAGATAGGCTGCAGAAGGACTTAGGCAGATTAGGAGAATGGAAAAGAAAGTGGCAGATGAAATATAATGTTGCAAAATGCACGGTCATGCACTTTGGTAGTAGAAATAAATGTGTGGACTATTTTCTAAAAGGGGAGGAAATCCAAAAATCTGAGATGCAAAGGGACTTGGGAGTCCTTGTGCAGAACACTCTAAGGTTAGGGTTGAGTCGGTAGTGAGAAAGTTAAATAAAATGTTAGCATTCATTTCAAGAGGTCTAGAAAACAAGAGCTGGGATGTGATGTCAAGGCTTCATAAGACCTCACTTTGAGTATCATGAACAGTTCTGGGCTCCTCATCTAAGAAAAGATGTGCTAGCATTGGAGGGGGTTCAGAGGAGGTTCACAAAGATGATTCCGGGAATGAAAGGGTTATCATACAAGGAACGTTTAATAGCTCTAGGTCTGTAATCGCTTTAATTTACAAAGATAAGGGGGGATTTAATTGAAACCTTTCGAATGTTGAAAGGCTTAGACAGAGTAGATGTGGAAAGGATGTTTCCCATGGTGGGTGAGTCTACGACAAGAGAGCACAACCTCAAGACAGTGGGGCATCCATTTAAAATAGAGATGAGGAGAAATTACTTTAGCAAGAGGGTGGTGAATTTGTGGAATTTGTTACCACAGGCAGCTGTAGGCCAGGTTGTTGGGTGTACTTGAGACAGAGCTTGATAGGTTCTTAATTGGCCACAGCATCAAAGGTTATGGGGAGAAAGCTGGGGAGCAGGGCTGAGGAGGGGAAAAAAGGGTCAGCCATGATTGAATGGTGGAGCAGACTCAATAGGCCAAATGGCCTATTTCTGCTCCTATGATTTATATAGTCTTGAATCTTCATTATATGTACCTTGATACATGCATTGTTTATATAATTTAATTGAGAAATTTGGGATGTGAGCATGTGACGTAGAATAGCTAATCAGCCTTATGACCTACTAAAAGACGAGGGGAGAGAAGACATTCAACCAACACAAGACGATACTGAATGCTTGGAATCAGTGCACAAATCAACGGTCAAAACCACACTTGGATAATCAATACACATGTGGAAGTTGTTGTAAGTTTCTAATTATGACAATGAAGCTAAAATATTAATATGGGTTGATGAGTTAAGCATGAACCCCACAGGTTGGACACAAGATGAGGCCCAATTTGGAGTATTGTTTGCAACTACCTACAAGAAAGGTATTGCCAATCTTGAAAGAGTGCAGAGGAAGCCTACAAGGATGTTGCCAGGATTTGACGACCTGGATTATAGGGAAGGGTTATATTGGTTAGGACTTTATTCCTAATAGTACTGGAGAATAAGGGAAGATTTGATAAGAGATATACACAATTATGAGGTGTATAGATAGGGTAAATGCAAACAGGCTTTTTCTCTCAGGTTGGGTGAGACTAGAACTAGAGACTTATGATGAAAGGTGAAACATTCAAAGGGAATCTGAGGTGAAACTTCTTCACTCAGAAGGTGGTGCAACTGTGGAAAGAGCTGCCAGTAGAAATGGTGGATGCGGGTTCAATTGTAAGACTTAAAGAGAAGTTTTGATAGATACATGGATGAGAGGGATAATGTCTGGGTGCAGGTGTATGGGACTTGGCAGATTTGGTTGGCATGGACGAGATGAGCTGAAGGGCCTACCTCTGTGCTGTGGTGCTCCATGACTATATTGCTGAGGTAAATATTTAGTTTGCTAAGTATAGCAACTTGGTATTAAATGGAATAAGCACAAGAAGAGAGCATGATGGTCAGTTATTATACTGACTAAAGAATGATTAAAGAATGTTTATAACTTGCAGACTGTGAAGTTCAGAGAATGCGTGAGGAACTGGTATCATTGGTTCCTCAATTAACATTCAGGATGTGTTCCCAGAAAATAGTGCTAATTGAATTAGCTCTAAAAGGGGTTATTACATAGTGCACTTTCATTGGCTGAGTGCCAGTGACATTTGTGTTCCCATTGGCCAAACTAACATGGACAACTTGACCACGACCCACAATCTTTCTGGTAAACAGCTAAATTTTTGCAATTTACTTTTTTTTGGTTTATTAATATTTTCCCCAGCACGAAAACAGTATAATGAATCCATATTCTGCAGAATACCAGCATATTAATTCCCTCGCCGCTCATTTTCACTATGGATGTCCAGTCCTTGTATATTTCTATCCCTTGTCAAGAAGACCTTAAATCTCTCCACTTCTTTCTCAACAAAAGAACAAACAAGTTACCCTCCACCACCACCCTTCTCCGTCTGGCAGAACCAGTTCTCACCCTCAACAATTTCTCTTTCAGCTCCTACTACTTTTTCCAGACTCAAGGGGTAGTCATGGGCACTTTCATGGGCCCCAGCTAAGCCTGTCCTTTTGTTGGCTCTGTAGAACAGTTCATTTTCCAATAATGCTCTCCAACTCTCCCTCCACTACATTGATGACTGCATTGGTGCTGCTTTATGCACCCACGCTGAACTTGTCAATTTCATCAACTTTGCCTTAACTTCCACCCTGCCCTTAAATTCACTGACACCTCCCTCCCCTTTCTCTCTCTCTCCCCCCATCTCTGGAGATAAAATGTCGACCAATGTCTTTTATAAACCTACTGATTCTCACGGTTATCTTGACTATACCTCTTCCCACCCTATCTTCTTTAAAAATCTATTCCCCTTTCTCTGTCTCTGCCATATGTTCCCAGGATGCAACTTTTCTTTCCAGGACATCAGAGATGTTCTCCTCCTAAGGACAAGATTTCCTTTCCTCCACCATTGATGCTGTCCTCATGCGCATCTCCTCCATTTTCTGAACATCCGCACTTACCCCATCTTCCCGCTGCCTCAACAGTTCCTCGTTACCTACCGCCCCATGAGCCTCCACATCCAACACATCATTCTCCACAATTTCCGCCATCTCCAAAGGGATCCTACCACCAAATACGTCTTTACTTCCCCCCTTCCACAGGCATCCTTTCCTCCATGATTCCCTTGTCCATTTGTCCCTCCCCCAGTAATCAAAGTGCTACACCTGCCCATTCACATCCTCCTTTACCCTCCATTCTAGACCTCAAGCAGTCCTTCCAGCTGAGGCAACACTTCACTGCGAATCTGCTGGGATTGTATATTGTGTCCAGTGCTCCAGATGTGGCCTCCTCTACAATGGTGAAACCCGTCGTACTTGGGGAACAACTTTATCGAGAACCTCTGATCCATCCACCAGAAGTAGAACCTCCCAGAGTCCCAACATTCTAATTCTGTTTCCCATTCCTGATCTAATATGTCATTTCATGGTCTCCTCTTGAACAACGATGAGGCCACCCTCAGGGTGGCCGAGCAACACTTCATATTCCATCTGAGTAGCCTCCAACCTGATGGCAGGAATATATATTTCTCTTTCCAGTAAGGTTAAAAAAAACTCCCTCCCCTCCTCTTCTTCTTTCCCGCACTCTGGCCCCTTACCTCTTCTCACCTGCTTAGCACCTCCCACTGGGTTCCCTCCTCTTTCCCTTCCTCATTTGGTCCACTCTTCTATCAGATTCTTTCCTCTCCAGCCCTTTACCTTTCCTACCCACTTGGCTTCACCTATCACTTTCTAGCTACCCTCCTTCCCCTCCACCCACCTTTTTACTCTGGCGTCTTCCCCTTTCCTTTCCAAACCTAAAGAAGGGTCTCAGACCAAAACATTGGTTGGTTGTTCATTTCTATGGATGCTGTCTGATCTGCCAAGTTCCTCCAGCATTTTTTGTGTGTTGCTATTAACTACATCTTCAAGGAATCGACTAACAAGGGATGGTTCTCAAAACAACAGATTTAGGATTCAGAGAAAAAGGGAAAAATTAAAGACGGGCCAAGGGTACTTCTAACAATGTACAAGAGTGAATATATCAAAATCCCAGATAGTTACCTTAGATCAACCTGGGGCACAAATAATCTATTCGGGGCCAACAAGAAGGGACTAAACTGTGGACCTAGGACAATTTGCTGCTAGGATTAACATTAGATCTTAAAATAAGTGCCTTAGCTATGATGGGAATGTAGTGCAAATAGGAGCTCTAGGAATGAGGGTTCAACAGCTAGCAATAACAATAATGGTTCAACAGCTTGCCCTACAGAGAATGGAGATAAGGGGAAATGAAATAAGATTTCAGACTCTCCACAACAAAGCAGAGGAGCTAACATTTGCCAGGCCTGAGCAGAACCACAAAAATTGTTAAAAACTCTGTGTTCTTGAAAAGGTACCAAACTGAGATCTTTTCTCTTATATTTGCTCAAATAAAATCTTCGCTTCTGTGAAATCCATGTAAGTGGTCTTTATCACATATTCAGGTTGAGAATGAAATAAGGAACAGAAATGAGTAAGGTTCATTCATAAAGGGAGGTTACCTGAGCACTGGACTACCACTTGCAATTGGTCTCCATGATACATCTGTGAAAGAAAAGGATATAACTCCAAGTGGGAGAAGACTAGTGGGGCATTATAACACGGTCCATGCACCATTTAATAAGATCATAGCTAATCTCACTCAAACTTGCATTCAGTGAAGGTAAGACCAAGAAATTGATTGTGGACTTCAGAAAGAGGAAGTCAAAGGGACACACACCTGTCTACATCGACGGATCAGCAGTGGAAAGGGTGAGCAATTTCAAGTTTCTAGATGTCAACATCTCTGAAGATTTATCCTGGGCCCAATGTATTGATGCAATTACAAGGAGGGCATGCCAGTGGCTACATTTCTTCAGTGTTTGAGGTGATTGATTATGTCAGCAAAGACTAGCAAATTACTACAGATGTGCTGTAGAGAATATTCTGACTGGCTGCATCACCATCTGGTATGGAGGGGCCACTGCACAGGATCAGGAAAAGCTGCAGAAGGTTGTAAACTCAGCCAGCATCATTATGGAACATTATTATTGTGATAGCAAGACCCTGTTGCCGGTCGGTGGTGTAGTGGCATCAGCACCAGACTTCAAGACCAGTGGTCCTAGGTTCGAATCCAGCCAGCTCCTTGCACGCCTTCCATCTGTGTTGGATTGAGCATCGAGCTAGCAACTTAGACTCGTAAAAGAACGATAAAATACTGAAGAAATGACAAGGATGTGCCACAAGGAGAGGAGAGGAATAATACAAGGCCCTGTTGGACATTGGTAATGTAGAATACTGAAAATCCAATATTGGTGAGATTGACGGTGGAGGAGCTGTGTAGCTTTGGTTGTTGTGCAAAGTGCTCATACCAGAAGCTGTGTGGGAGAGAGCAAAGGCCCCTCCTGTCAGTACTGCCCTCCAGTGTTTACTCGGTGAGCGACAAGCTGGATTGCGTTCATCTGTATCTGTACTTGCATGTGATAAGGAATTGCAGTGTGCTTGTTCTTGTGGAAACATGGCTACATGACAACATCCCATGCACCATCAATCTACAGGCTAGAACACTCAGGGACTTGGGCTATAATCTTTCTTTGTGACTGTGTTTTTCTGCTATCGTGACTATATGTGCTAAGTGCTGTGTGGTGTGTGGCTGTTGATACAGGCTGAGCACCCCTTATTTGAAATGCTTGAGCCGTGTGTGTTTCAGATTTTGGAATATTTCCATCTATATAATGAGATACTTTGGGATGAGACCCAAGTCTAAACCCAAAATTGAATTATGTTACATACAGAGCTTACACATATACCCTGAAGGTAGTTTTATGTATTTTAATAATTTTGTGCATGAAACTATAAACCATCAGAAAGGTAAGCTATCACTACCTCAGCTGCCCAGGTGTACATTCAGTGGCTGTCTGACATCGTCATCATTCCCAACTCTGAATTTTATGTGTTACTGGTAACCAGACTTTGTCTTACACCTGCTCATCACACATATGTACATAACAGTAAAAATTATTCCATATCTTAATATAATGAAAGTATAATGTATACAGGGTAACAAAAGCAGCACTGCAGCATCAGGGGAATTGCTGTTGAACAACAACAAACAATGGCAGGCTTTCAGTCTCCACCTATGATGCAAAACAACAGGAATTCTGCAGATGCTGGAAATTCAAGCAACACACATCAAAGTTGCTGGTGAACGCAGCAGGCCAGGCAGCATCACTAGGAAGAGGTACAGTCGACATTTCAGGCCGAGTCCTGACAAAGGGTCTCGGCCTGAAACGTCAACAGCACCTCTGCCTAGAGATGCTGCCTGACCTGCTGCATTCACCAGCAACTTTGATGTGTGTTGCTCCACCTATGACGCTGTGTTTTGATTAAAAGGTTACGGGACACTATTTGTATTTTACTTTTTTTGGGATCATGTAAGGTATAAAAACAAGACTGAATTTAATTACAGAGAAATGTAATGAAAACTGTGAAAAGAAGCAACATTTATTTTTAAAGCAAAATGACACTGGTTACATCACACTCAAACATGAAATTTTAGCTGGAGAACAAATTCAGATTTCATGCAAAAATAATGTGTTTTGTAATGACCAAAAACCGTGTTACAGATAAACACAAAGGCTATAACCATGTTATAGCTAAACACACCATCACCAACCTTATTAGTTCTAGGGATCTCCCATCCACTGCCACCAACCTCATAGTTCTCACGCCCTGCACCTCCCGTTTCTACGTCCGACCCAAGACCCACAAACCTGCTTGTTTCAGATTGTTCCTGCCTCACTGAACTCATATCTGCATAATTCAACGCTGTTTTATCCCAAGTTCAGCCTCTTCCTATCTACATCCGTGGCACTTCACACGCTCTGGATCTTTTCAATGATTTCAAGTTCCCTGACCCCGAACATCATATTTTCAGCATGGACATCAGGTCACCATATACCTCCTTCCCCCACCAGGAAGGCCTCAAAGTTCTCCATTTCTTTCTGGACACCAGACCCGACCAGTTCTCCTCCACCACCACTACTCTCCTCTGTCTAGCAGAACTTGTCCTCCCTCTTAATAATTTCTCCTTTGGCTCCTCCCACTTCCTTCAAAAAGGTATAGCCATGGGCACGTGGAACAGTCTATCGTCCCAGCTAAGCCTGCCTTTTTGTCGGCTACATGGAACAATCTACGCTCGAAGCCTACACTGGTGTCCACCCCACAGTTTTCCTATGCTATATCAAAGACTGCTTCCTGCACCCACGCAGAGCCTGTCGACTTCATCAACTTTGCCTCCAACTTCCACCCTGCCCTCAAATTTACCTGGTCCATTTCCGACACCTTCCTCCCCTTTCTCACTCTGTCTCTATCGCCGGAGACAGCTTATCTACTGATGTCTATTATAAACCCACGGATTCTCACAGTTACCTGGACTATACCTCTTCTCACCATTAACTGTAAAAATGCCATCCCCTTCTCTCAGTTCCTCCGTCTCCACTGCATCTGCTCTCAGGATGAGGCTTTTCATATCAGAACTAAGGAGATGTCCTCCTTCTTCAAAGAAAGGGACTTCCCTTCCTCCACCATCAACGCTGCCCTCAACCGCATCTCTTCCATTTCACGCTTGTCTGCCCTCACCCCATCTCCCGCCACCCCACCAGGAATAGGGTTCCTCTTCCACCCCACCAGCCTCCACATCCACCACATAATTCTCCATAACTTCTGCCATCTCAAACAGGATCCCAGCATCAAGCACATCTTTCCCTACCTCCACTTTCTGCTTTCCACAGGGATCACTCCCTACACAACTCTCCTGTCCATTCGTCCCTCCCCACTGATCTCCCTCCTGGCACTTATCCTTGCAAGCAGAACAAGTGCTACACCTGCCCCTATGCCTCCTCCCTCACTACCATTCAGGACCCCAAACAGCCCTTCTAGGTGAGTCAGTTGGAGTCATCTACTGTATTCAGTGCTCCCAGCGTGGCCTCTTGTATATCAGAGACCCGACATAGATTGGGAGACTGCTTCACCGAACATCTATGCTCCACCCACCAGAAGAAGCGGGATCTCCCAGTGGCCACCTGTCTTAATTCCACTTCCCATTCCCATACGTCTATCCATTGCCTCCTCTACTGTTGTGGTGAGGCCACACTCAGGTTAGAAGAACACCATCTTATATTCCACCTGGGTAGCCTCCAACCTGATGACACCAGCATCAATTTCTTGAAATTCCAGTAATGTTTCCCCATCATTCCCCAACCTGTTTTCCATCTCTCATCTTACCTCCTTGCCCGCCCATTGCCTCCCTCTGGTGCTCCTCCCCCTTTTTCTTTCTTCCATGGTGTTCTATCCTCTGCTGTTAGATTCCCCCTTCTCCAGCCCTGTATCTCTTTCACCAATCAACTTCCCAGCTCTTTACTTCATCCCTCCCCCTCCCGGTTTCACCTACCACCTTGAGTTTCTCCTTCCCCTCCCACCCACCTTTTAAATCTACTCCTCATCTTTTTTCCTCCAGTCCTGCTGAAGGGTCTCAGCCCAAGATGTCAACTGTACTCTTTTCCATAGATGATGCCTGGCCTGCTGAGTTCCTCCAGCATTTTGTGTGTGTTGCTCAGATTTCCAGCATCTTCCTTTCTTTTCGCTATAGGGGTAACTGCAACCTTTTAGACATTTTTAACAATATTTTCACAGCACCGAGCAGAAAATAAGCACAAGTCACATGGTAATCACTGTGAGTAATGCACGAAGGTCTGGCTATTATGACTGTGGAAACAAACTGGCGCCAACAGAGCCCCATTCAGGGTACCTGAGGTCACTTCACAGAACTCACTGTGGTGCGCAGAGAGACCTGTGGTTCCCCTGGGAGCCTGCCCAGCACCTTGTGGAATTTCCCATTTGTGGTGGCATATCAGCGCTCAAAAAGTGTTGGATTTTGGAGGTTTTCGGAGAAGGGGAGCTCAATTGTACTGAGTTTTGCCTTAGCCACAGAGAAGCACTGTATTCATGTGTATGGTTGAATGACAATTTAACTTGAACTTGAGCCTCCCCACCATGGAGGGCAACTTCAAAAAGCGATGCTTCAAGAAGGCAGCACCCATTACTCTTCACCATCCAGGACATGCCCTCTTCTCATTGCTACCATCAGTGAGGATGATACAGGAGCCTGAAGACACACACTCAATGTTTTAGGAACAGCTTCTTCCCCTCTGCTATCAGATTTCTGAATGGACAATGAAACCATGAGCACTACTTCACTATTTTGCTCTTATTGCAGTATTTCTTTAAAAAATATTTGTTATTGTAACGTATAGTAACTGCTGCCGCAAAACAAGTAATAAACCCGATTCTGAAATCGCTGTAACATCACATCCACATTCCTGCCTTCCCTTGCTCACCTTTCACTCTGTTGCATCCACTTTCTGATACTCATTCCCTGTCTCTGCCTTAAAGCGAAGCCCCTAAACCAGTGTAGGTACAGAGACTGCCGAGGCGGGAATCTAACCCTCAGTTCGCCTCGACATCCCTAATCCTCAGGAGATTTAATTAACTGCAAATCTCCTCTCCTCCGAGCTCGACAACCGAACACCAGGGGTAGGAGCAGCTGACGTAAACATCGGGTGAATTATTCTACAGCTTGAGGCCATTCCGCTGCGGTGGAGAGACAGGACATCATCTCAGCCCGCCATCGAGCGACAGGGGCGCTACCGCGCAGGCGCGGGAGCCGGAAGTGACGCGGAGGTCGCATGGGACTGCCGGAAGCCGATGGAGGCGGCCTCAGGTAGACGGAGCATTTCGGGGAATGGTGTGGTGCAGGGCTGGTCAACTTCCCAACTAAACTAATCAATTCCTCCTGTACAAGCTCTGCATTCATGCGCCTCTTTAAGAACCTCTTGAACATCCCGATCATATCTGCTTCCTCAATCTGTGTAAAGAACCTGCCCCACAACATCCCTTTTGAAATTATCCCCTTGATGCATGCCCGCTGATATCAGACATTTCAAACTTGGGGGACAGATTCTGACGCCGTTCCTGAGAAAACAACCTGATTCACCCTCTTATTAGCACATTGCCTCTAATCCAGGTAGGGGGCAAGGGGGGGGGGGGTTCGGGTAGGACTGAGGACCGGGTTAGGGTGGCTGGGACTATTACTCAGCCCAGCCTGTAGATGCAAGGAGCCGGGGCTGTGACTGGAACACCGGAGTACAGCCAGTGAAATCCTGTCATTTGCGCCATTGGTTAGTAGCGAGCCTTGGAAAGTTTGCGCTGTCGCCAATACAGGGCAAGATGCTATTACAGTTCGGTGTGTTGGAGTGCAATCCCAGCATCTTCTGTTTGTGCGTCCTTCTCGTGGAGTGCTCGGGTTTTATCTGGGTGCTCCAGTTATTAAAGGTACCAAAGACCTACCGGTTAGTTGGTTAATTGGTCAATGCCCCGTGATGATGTTTGGGTTAAATCGGGGGTTGCTGAGCAGCGCAGCTCGAAGGGTTTTTTCTGGACTGTATCTGGAAATAAGAAAGTACTCCTTTGTTAACCGGGGTTTTCAGGGCTTGGTGGTTCCTGTGCCTTAAGTATTGTTGAATATACATCCTGGAGTTTCCTCCTTGATACAGTGGATAGTTTAGAAGGTAATTAACTCCTACCATTAATACCATGCGTCTGATCAAAGTTCTCAGTGCCACCCTTAACGCTGTTTCTATATTTTAAGCAATTATGTGCCAGGGATTCTCACAAGTCGGTGAAGATTAACTAACACGGTGAATGTGATTCCATCAACAGCTAAACAATCTTTCTCTTTCAGGTACTGACAGATTGGGAACAACTTTGCTTCATGTCATGCTGCCTTTTTTTTGGCCTTTAACTAGCAGTGTACGTGACCAAAGCTGCTTATCCAGATCTTCATACATGAACTGCTGCTCTCGGTGGGAGTGCGGTGTATGAGAGAGAGAGAGAGAGAGCGACAGCTCATAAAGGTGCAATAATCCTTGAGTGAATTAAACGTCAAGCAGGTGAACTGAGGACTGCTTGGGGCTGAGAATGTTGAGTCGGCTACAGGAGCTGAAAAAGGAAGAGGAAGCTCTGCTGAAGATCAAAACCACTTTGCAGGATCAGCTAAACAGACTCAAGGTAAACTCAAACAAACAATACCCGCCTGTGTAAAGAAAAAGATGAACTCTGTCACACGTATATCGAAACACACCGCGAGCCATTCTTGCCGCTTCGGCTCTGGCGCGGGCTCGTGCTGCGGCTATGCTAATCGTGGTTTTGCTTGAGCATCGCGGCGATGCGCCACGTTCTGCAGCACGAATCCGTGCCAGAAATGAAGCAACAAGATTGAGAGCAGAGGGTGCTAAGCACAAAGTTGAAATGCTAATGGTGAAGCTCATTTTAGACGTGGAGAAAGCTCGTGTAGAAGCTATATTAAGTGCGCTGCAGGAGGAGTGTGAAGCTGAGGCTGTCTTAGCAGAGGGAAAGGTGTATGAAGCAGCAGTGGTGGTGTTCTCTCTAGGAGGGTGATTGAAGAACTGACCATTGGTGCGAGCCCTCTAATACAACATGGCTTTTCAACAGAGGATGAAATCAAAGCAGTAGACAAAGATAGGAATCACCTTCCTGTCATGCTTCACACCAGACATCCTCTGCTTCAGATTTAAACCCAAAGGAAGTTGAACCCTCATTTAATGTAGGAAGTGGGAAGTTGCAAAAGTCACCCAACTTAGAAACACATGAATGTTCGCCACTTAATAAGAGCCGATGAGGACTGATCCATGCACCTAGTGCATCAGTGGCTCACCTTTCAACAGAACCAGCTGCACAGTCCTCACTCGCTGCACCAGGCTGGGGTGACGAATTACCATTGGACAATAGATTGAGCAAAATGCTGAGTCTGGCCAGAGAAGATACAGCTGTAAGTTCAGAGCCTGCACCTTGGGCTATTGGTTCCACCCAGCACACCCCCAGCAGAGCACAGTGGGAGCCAGCTGATCGTCCATCAAGTGTAGCTACTTCCTCACACACTCTAAAGGCATGTTCTGGAACATCAGATGTTCTGGAAACAGAGCCGGTGGATTTGTCACGGAGTCAATAGGAGGAGAGGTCTGCGTACCCATGCCATCTCTCATTGGCTGTAACCATATTCCCAACAACAGGGATTAAATCTCAACACCTGAAGCTGCATGAGGTTGTTCACATCTTAAGGACATAACTGACATGATCCCCACACAGGACTCTTTTGTTGAGGTTCTCCTGTTGCTTGGCAGAGATCCCATATATGCACATAAGGTGCATGAACAGCGCAATGGTCAGCACAGTGCACCTTATGCCCAAAGACTGGACTTGAGTTGGGTCATAGTGGGTGAAGACTGCCTCAACGGTATTCATCAGCCCACTGTCAGTGTATTAGTCATACTTTATTGATCCCGGGGCAAATTGGTTTTCGTTACAGTTGCACCATAAATAATTAAATAGTAATAAAACCATAAATAATTAAATAGTAATATGTAAATTATGCCAGGAAATAAGTCCAGGACCAGCCTATTGGCTCAGGGTGTCTGACCCTCCAAGGGAGGAGTTGTAAAGTTTGATGGCCACAGGCAGGAATGACTTCCTATGACGCTCTGTGTTGCATCTCGGTGGAGTGAGTCTCTGGCTGAATGTACTCCTGTGCCCAATCAGTACATTATGTAGTGGATGGGAGACATTGTCCAAGATGGCATGCAACTTGGACAGCATCCTCTTTTCAGACACCACCGTCAGACAGTCCAGTTCCATCCCCACAACATCACTGGCCTTAGGAATGAGTTTGTTGATTCTGTTGGTGTCTGCTACCCTCAGCCTGCTGCCCCAGCACACAACAGCAAACATGATCGCACTGCCCACCACAGACTCGTAGAACATCCTCAGCATCGTCCGGCAGATGTTAAAGGACCTCAGTCTCCTCAGGAAATAGAGACGGCTCTGACCCTTCTTGTAGACAGCCTCAGTGTTCTTTGACCAGTCCAGTTTATTGTCAGTTCGTATCCCCAGGTATCTGTAATCCTCCACCATGTCCACACTGACCCCCTGGATGGAAACAGGGGTCACTGGTGCCTTAGCTCGCCTCAGGTCTACTGCCAGCTCCTTAGTCTTTTTCACATTAAGCTGCAGATAATTCTGCTCACACCATGTGACAAAGTTTCCTACCGTAGCCCTGTACTCAGCCTCATCTCCCTTGCTGATGCATCCAACTATGGCAGAGTCATCAGAAAACTTCTGAAGATGACAAGGCTCTGTGCAGTAGTTGAAGTCCGAGGTGTAAATGGTGAAGAGAAAGGGAGACAAGACAGTCCCCTGTGGAGCCCCAGTGCTGCTGATCACTCTGTCGGACACAGACTGTTGCAAACACACGTACTGTGGTCTGCCAGTCAGGTATTTAAGAATAGTGTCCTGAAGAATGGGCACCCAAATCATTTTAGACCTTCTGAGAGCATTGTAGGAATAACCAAAGACTG
Organism: Mobula birostris; assembly: GCF_030028105.1. Taxonomy (NCBI): domain Eukaryota; kingdom Metazoa; phylum Chordata; class Chondrichthyes; order Myliobatiformes; family Myliobatidae; genus Mobula; species Mobula birostris. The sequence goes on along the minus strand of NC_092383.1, from coordinate 2,785,765 downwards.
CCTTCTGAGAGCTGTATCTACATGAAAGTGAAGATTGTAGGAGTAACCAAAGTGAAGATTGTGGGAGTGGCCAAAGACTGCCTTTGCAGTGGATGGCACATTTGTAAGCAACCTCTCAGCGAGACCAACTGAATCAAGTAAAGATTAGAATCCTTCGTGGTGTTCAAAGACCGATGAAAGCAGAGGAAGTGCAGTGCATCACAAAGCAGGAACCTCTCCCAATCCAAAGCTACTTTAGTGAACTCTGCCTTTCTTGACTCTGACGGGCTACAGCTAGTTGGAGGATATATTAAGAGAGCACAACTCACTCCAGAGGTACTCCACTCAGTCATTAATCTGTGTGAGCACCGTGTCACCGGTCGTCTCAATAGAAACCACCGTGAGCAAGTATGTCATCAAGCTCAACATTTTCGCAGTGAGAAGGGTTAAAGACCATGCAGTTAGATAGTTTCAAGACTAGTCTCTGAGACTGTCTTTGCTTTGCCAAAGGCAAAATGAAATGATCATTTGAGTTTTAGTTTCACTAGTTTAGTTAGACATCGTTGAAGTGAGGTGGGCAGTGTTTTGCCTCTAGGGGTGTTGCTCATTTTGTATAAGCGTCACTTCCTGATCATAAGTACACACTCATGACTTGATTTCAACTTGAAATACACACGGTAGAAAGTCATCCATTTTCATCCACTCTTGAATCAGCAATATCTTTTCACAAAGTTTTCTCATTAAAACTAAAGAAAGCTTTCAGTTCAAGTGATTTTTGAGAAGGTGTTTAACTCCCAGTGTAGCTTTGCACACACCACTCTGCAAGGGTAGTAGAGAGCTCTGGGCCTGTACTTACTGGAGTTTAGGAGAATGAGGGGGGATCTCATTGAAACCTATCAAATATTGAAAGGCCCAGTTCGAGTGGATGTGGAGAGGATCTTTCCTATAGTGGGAAAGCCTAGGATAAGAGGGCACAGCTTCAGAATAAAAGCATGTCACTTTAGAACAGATGAGGAGGAATTTCTTGGTAACCAGAAGGTGGTGAATCTGTAGAATTCATTGCCTTGAAGGCCAAGTCATTGGGTATATTTCAAATGGAAGTTGATCACTTCTTGGTTAGTCAGGGTGTCAAAGGTATCTGGGGAAAGCAGGAGAACGGGGTTGAGAGGGAAAATAAATGAGCCATGATGGAATAATGGAGCAGACTTGGTGGGCCGAATGGCTAATTTTGCTCCTATACCTTTTAGCCTTGTTAATGTGAGTGTACTGTGACTACAGGTGGAAGAGTTGGCCTTGCGATCCATGATCACAACCAAAGAGCAAGGTGATGCAGTTGACAATGACGGGAGTGGACAGGCACCTGAATCTCTAGAGGTAAGAAGTCAGCTTTGTGCTGTAAATATCTGACTGTTTAGTAATATCTGCAAGATGACATATCAGACAACTATAGAGATTGCCTCTTTTGATTCTGCTGTGCTTTCTGGTGCTTCTCTGTATCTGAATCACCACCCTCGGGCTAAAGAAATTCCTCATCATCTTTGTACTAAACAGACTTCCCTCTATTATGAGGCTGTGCCCTCTGATCCTAGACTCGCCCACTACAGGAAACATCCTTTCCACATCCACTCTATCTTGGCCTTTCAATATTTGATAGGTTTCAGTGAGATTCTTCTAAACTCCAGAGCCATCAAATGCTCCTCCTACACTAAACCTTTCATTCCCGGGATCACTCTTGCAGACTTCCTCTGGACCCACTCCAATGCCAGCACAGTTTTTCTTGGGTGAGGGCCCCAAACCTGTTCACAGTACTGCAAATGTGGTCTGACCAATGTCTTACCAAGCCTCAGCATCACATGCTTGCTCTTGTATTCTGGTCCTCTCAAAATTAATGCTAACATTGTAGTCGCCTTCCTTACCACTGACTCAACCTGCAAGTTAACCTTGAAGGAATCCTGCACAAGGACTCTCAAGTCCTTTTGCACATCTGATTTTTGAATTTTCTCCACGTTTAGAAAATACAGTCCCTATAAAAAGTATTCACCCACCTTGGAAGTTTTCATGTTTTACTTGTTTTACTACATTGAATCACAGTGGATTTAGTTTGGCTTTTTTGCCACTGATCAACAGAAAAAGACTTTTATATCAAAGTGAAAACTGATCTCTGCAAAGTGACCTGAATTAATTACAAATATAAAACACAAAATAATTGATTGGATAAGTATTCACCCCCTTCAAGTTAGTATTTAGTAGATGCGCCCTTGGTAGTAACTACAGCCTTAAGTCTGTGCGGATAGGTCTCTATCAGCTTTGCACTTCTGGACACTGCAGTTTTTCCCCATTCTTCCTTGCAAAATTGCTCAAGCTGTCAGATTGCATGGGGGATTGTGAGTGAACAGCCCTTTTCAAGTCCAGCCACAAATTCTTAATTGGATTGAGGACTTGGCCACTCCAGGATACTAACTTTGATGTTTTTAAGCCAGTCCTGTGTAGCTTTGGCTTTATGCTTAGGGTCACTGTCTTGCTGGAAAACAAATCTTCTCCGAAGTTGCAGTTCTCTTGCAGACTGCATCAGGTTTTCCTTCAGGATTTCCCTGTATTTTGCTGCATTCATTTTACCTTCTACCTTCACAAGCCTTCCAAACCTGCTGCAGTGAAGCATCCGCACAGCATAATGCAGCCACCACCATACTTCACAGTAGGGATGGTGTGTTTTTGATGATGTGCAGTACGCCAAACGTAGCATTTAGTCTGACAGCCAAAAAGCTCAGTTTTGATTTCATCAGACCATAGAATATTTTTCCAGCTGACTTCAGAATCTCCCACATGCCTTCCAGCAAACTTTAACCGAGATTTCATGTGAGGTTTTTTTCCCAACTGACTTTCTCTTCGCCACTTTTCCATAAAGCTGTGACTGGTGAAGCACCAGGTGCAGTCTCTCCCATCTCAGCCACTGAAGCTTGTAACTCCTCCAGAATTGTCATAGGTCTCTTGATGGCCTCCCTCACTAGTCCCCTTCTTCCCTTCTTGCACGGCCACTCAGTTTTTGAGGATGGTGTGCTCTAGGCAGATTTATAGCTGTGCCATATTCTTTCCATTTCTTCATGATTATCCAAGGGATATTCAGTGACTTGGAAATGTTCTTGTATCCATCTCCTGACTTGCGCTTTTCAATAACCTTTTCGTCGAGTTGCTTGGAGTCTTCTTTTGATTTAATGGTGTAATTTTTGCCAGGATACTGACTCACCAACAGCTGGACCTTCCAGATACAGGTGTATTTTTACTACAGTCAAATGAAACACTTTGACTTTCTGTTTTGAGATGTGGAGGTGATCGCCATTCAACTAATTATGTGATTTATAAAACCATTTGCTGCACTAGTGATGACTTGGTGTGTCATATTAAAGGGGTGGATATTTATGCGATCAGTTATTTTGTGTTTTATATTTGTAAGTAATTTAGATCACTTTGTAGAGATACGTTCCCACTTTGATACGAAAGAGTCTGTTTCTGTTGATCAGTGTCAAAAAAGCCAAATTAAATCCACTGTGATTCAATGTTGTAAAACAATAAAATATGAAAACTTCCCAGGGGGGTGAATACAATCACTGTCGTCTACACCTTTATTCCTAATATCAAAGTGCATGACTTTACATTTCCCTACACTATATCCATCTTCCAATTTTTTGCCCATTCTCCCAATCTGTCTTGTGTCCTTCTGAATACTCCTTGCTTCCTCAATGTGACCTGCCCCTCCACCTAACTTTATATCGTCAGCAAACTTGGCTACAAAGTCATAAATTTCATCATCCAAATCATTGACATATAATGTAGAAAGAAGCGCTCCAATACCGACCCTTGTGGCACACCACTAATCACTGGCAGCCAACCAGAATAGACCCCCTTCATTCCTATTCTTTGACCCCTGCCAGTCAGCCAAACTTCTGTCCATGCTAGTCGTATATTACCTTAGGCTCTTGCTAAGCAGTCTCACGTGTTGCATCTTGTCAAAATCCTTCTGAAAATCCAAGTAAACAACATCCACTGACTCTCCTTTGTCTATCATGCCTGTTATTTCCTCAAAGAATTCCAACAGATTTGTTAGGCAAGATTTCCCCTTAAGGAACCATGCTGACTTTGGCCTGTTTTATCATGCACCTTCAAGAGCCCCAAAGCTTTTAAATAATGGACTCCAACATCTTACCAACCACTGAAGACAGGCTAACTGACCTATAATTTCCTTTCTTCTGCCTCCCTCCCTTCTTAAAGAGTGGAGTGACATTTGCAATTTTCCAGTCCCACGGAACCATTCCAAGATTTAGTCATTCTTGAAAGATCATTACTAATGCCTCCACAATCTCTTCAGCTACCTCTTTCAGAACCCTGGGGTGTACACCATCTGGTCCAGGTGACTTCAGACCCTTCAGCTTCCCAAGTACCTTCTTAGTAATAGCAACTACACTTGCTTCTGCCCCCCGACACTCTTGCTGGAGTCTTACCAGTGTGTAGTACCCCAGCAATTGCCACCTGCCAAAAAGTTCCAAAAGGCCCTGAGCTCTCTTTAAATCTTACGCAGCCTCACCAACAACAACCTGTCGCGATGAGCAAATTTGGCCAGTCAGCCCATCAAGTCTGCTCTGCTATCAATCATGGCTGTTTATTTTTCAAACCCTATTCATCATGTAAGCCTTCTCCATGTAATTCTTAACCCTCTTACTAATAATATTTTCCTTGCTATTTGATGAAGCTTGCTGTGCACAAATTGGCAGCTTAGCATTCCAGCACTTCAAAATTAATTTACTGTAGAGGACTTTGGGATGTTATGAGGTTGTAAAAGTCTGAATAGAAAAGAAAGTTCCCTCTCCCTTCCTCAAGCTGGTGTAGTCATAGAAGTTGTAGAAAAGTACAGCACAGAAACAGGCCCTTTGGCCTATCTAGTTCACACCAAACCATTTAAACTGCCTACTCCCATCGACCTGCACTGAGACCATGGCCCGCCATACACCTACCATTCATGTACCTATCCAAACTTCTCTTCAACGTCGAAATCGAGGTCCCATGCACCACCTGTGCTGGCACCTCGTTCCACACACTCATGACCCACTGAGTGAAGAAGTCTGTCTTCATGTTCCCCTTAAACTTTTCACCTTTCATCCTTAACCTATGACCTCTGGTTGTAGTCCCACCCAACCTCGGTGGGAAAAGCCTGCTTGTATTTACCCTATCTATACCCTCCATACCTCAATCAAATCTCCTCTCAATCTTCTACTTTCTGAGAAATAAGCTCCTAACCTATTCAATTTTTCCTTATAACTCAGGTCCTCCAGACCCAGCAATATCCTTGTAAATGTTCTCTGTACTCTTTCAACCTTGTTTACATATTTCCTGTAGGTAGGTGACCAAAACTACACACAATACTCCAAATTAGGCCTCACCAATGTATTTTACAACTTCAACATAACATTCCATCTTATGAAGGCAAATGTGTCAAAAGCTTTCTTTACAACCCTATCTATCTGTGACACCACTTTCCATGAATTATGGACCTGTGTTTCCAAATCCCTATGTTCTGCTGTACTCCTCAGTGCCCTGCTGTTCACTGTGTACGACCTACCCTGCTTGGTCCTCCCAAAGTGCAATATCTCAAACTTGTCTGCATTAAATTCCATCGGCCATTTTTCCGACCATTTTTCCAGCTGGTCCAGACCCTACTGCCCAGAGCAGCCTTCCTCACCGTCCACTCCACCCCCCCAGCCTTGATGTCATCTACAAATTTGCGGATCCAGTTTGCCGCGGTGTTGATGAGCAACAGCAAAGCAGCCAGCACCTACCCTGCGGCGCGCTCTTAGTCACAGGCCTCCAATCAGAGGGGCAACTATCCACTACCACTCTCTGGCTTCTCTCACAACGTCAGCGTCTCATCCAATTTACTACCTCATAGAACATAGAACAGTACAGCACAGTACAGGCCTTTCAGCCCACAATGTTGTGCCGACCCTCAAACCCTGCCTCCCATTTAACCCCCCACCTTAGATTCCTCCATATACCTGTCTAGTGGCCTCTTAAACTTCACCAGTGTATCTGCCTCCACCACTGACTCAGGCAGTGCATTCCACGCACCAACCACTCTCTGAGTAAAAAACCTTCCTCTAATAGCCCCCTTGAACTTCCCACCCCTTACCTTAAAGCCATGTCCTCTTGTATTGAGCAGTGGTGCCCTGGGGAAGAGGCGCTGGCTATCCACTCTATCTATTCTTCTTATTATCTTGTACACCTCTATCATGTCTGCTCTCATCCTCCTCCTCTCCAGAGAGTAAAGCCCTAGCTCCCTTAATCTCTGAACATAATGCATACTTTCTAAACCAGGCAGCATCCTGGTAAGTCTCCTCTGTACCCTTTCCAATGCTTCCACATCCTTCCTATAGTGAGGCGACCAGAACTGGAAGGTTCATCTTGGAACGACTGAACCTTCTTGACCAACCTCCTATGTGGAACCTTGTCAAATGTCTTGCTAAAGTCCATGTAGCCCAATATCCACAACCTTGCCTTCATCTACTTTCCTGGTAAATTCCTTGGAAAAATATATAAAAATGGTTAGATATGACCTATCACACATGAAGTTATGCTGACTGTCCTTAATCAGTCCATGTCTAACCAAACCTTAGAATACCTTCCAATAACTATCCCACTACTACATCACCACCCTATAATTTCCAGATTTATGTTTAGAGCCTTTCTTAAACAGTGGAACAACATTAGCTATCCTCCATTCCTCCAGTTCAGGTCGCCTGTCACTGAGGATGATCTAAACATCTCTGCAAGGGCCTGGCAATTTCTGCACTTCCCTCCCGCAGGGTCTGAGGAAACACTTTGTCCGGCCCCGGGGATTTATCCACCCTAATTTGCCTCAGGATAGCAAACGCAGCCTCCTCTGTACTCTATGTTGGGACCATGGCCTCACTGCTGCTCTGAGTCATTTCCATAGACTCTGTGTCTGTCTCCTGAGAAAATACGGATACAAAAAATGTATTTAAGATCTCCCCCATGTCTTTTGACTCCACACATGGTTTACCATCCTGAACTTCCAGAGGACTATTTTTTGCTCTTGCAAACTTTTTGTTCTTAACATACAGTATCTGCAGAATCACTTGGGGTTCTCATTCACTTTGTCTGCTAGGGCAACTTCATGCCTTCTTTTAGCCTTCCTGATTTCTTAAGTGTTCTCTTGCATTTCTTATACTCCATAAGGACCTCATTTGTCCTACCTGCCTCTACTGTACCTGCTGTGCACCTCTTTTTTTTCTTAACCAGGGCCTCAATATCTCTTGAAAACCAAGGTTCCCTACACTGTTACCTTTACATTTCATTCTGACAGGCACATACATGTATTGTCTCCTTATATCCCAACTCTCATACTCAATTCTCTGACCAATGAAGCCAAGTATTATATACATTTTCTTCACTATCCTGTCTACCTGATTCACTGCTTTCCAAGAGCTATGTTCTAGTGTCCCCAGGTCTCTCTGTTCTATCAAGGCCCCACTATTTACTGTGTAAACCTGCCCTGGTTGAACTCACCAAAATGTAATATCTCACACTGTCCAAAATAAATTCCACCTGCCATTCCTTGGCTCACTTCCCCAGGTCATCTAGATCTGATTGTAATCTTCGATAAACTTCTTCCCTGTCCACTACACCACCAGTTTTTGTATTGGCTCCAAACTTGCTGACCACGTTAGCAAATTGTTAACATAGACAACAAACAATAGTGTGACCTCATTGAAACCTCTGAATGATGAAAGGCCTTGAAAGAGTGGATGTGGAGGGGATGTTTCCTGTGGAGGGAGAATCTAAGACTAGAGGACACAGCGTCAGAATAGAGGGGCATCCTTTTAAAACAACGATGAGGAGGAATCTCTTTAGCTGAAGGGTGTGAATCTGTGGAACTCTTTGCCACAGGCAGCTGTGGAGGCCAAGTCTTTATGTATATTTAAGGCAGAGGTTAATAGATTCTTGATTAGTCAAGACATGAAGGGGTACAGGGAGAAGGCAGGAGATTGGGGCTGAGAGGGAAATTGCGTCAGCCTTGATGAAATAGCAGAACAGACTAGATGGGCCAAATGGCCTAATTCTGCTCCTGTATCTTATTATCTTCTATACATTATATATGTGTATATAGTTAAATGACAATAAACTTGACTTCAATGTGCTGGGGGCAGCTTGCAAGTGTCACCATACTTCTAGTGCCAACCTAGCATGTCCACAACTCAATAACCCTGACACCTGTAGAAGGTGGGAGGAAAGTGGAGGACCTGGAGGAAACCCATGCAGTCACAAGAACGTACAGACTCCTTACAGGCAGCATCAGAAATTGAACCCTGATCGTTGGCACTGTAAAACTAACTGCTATCGATCACTGGCACTGTAAAGCTACCGTGCCACCAAGTTTTGAAGTCATTGATAAGAACAGGGAATGGAGCAAAGCGTTTAATTCAATGCAGAAACACATTTTGAATCAGCATAGTAATTTTCATCGTGTGTGTGGTATAAACAGAATTGGAGATTGATATGGCGTTAGATTAATGTGTCTATTGAATAATTATGTTCTTCCATTAATAAACATTTCCTTCTACAGTCTTTGATGCAGGTAGACAATGAATGTGCCATCAATCAAACCCAGCTTCAGCTGAGCACATCCCAGTTCGTTACTCATGTAAGACAGGAGGAGGAGGAGGAGGAGGAGGAAGAGGAATACAATTAAATGAAATTTTGTGGCAAGACTAACAGTGCACAGGTGTTTGCAATAATTTTTTTCAAGCCGAAGATGAAGATGATGGTAGGACAGATATCAGGCTATGCGTGATGCAGTCGGTAACTTCTGAAACATTATGTGGAATTTGAATCTAGAAGGTGGTCTTCATTGCTGCACCTCCTGGATGGAAACTGAGAAGGAAAGGCTGCAGAGGCGGTGGAAATAAGTGACCTGCATAGAAATGTGTTATTGACACAAAACTGACAAGTCACTGGGACTTGAAAAAATGAAATCAGATGTGCAAGAATACACGAGAAGTAGGAGGATGTGAAGTTTCATGATTCTGATCTTTATTGGAAGGTTGCTGGGGTCTTGGAACAATATTGCTGGATATCTGAATTATAGTCATACACTGCAGACATCTTTTATTGATTCATTGCATCACGTAGGGATCTCTGATGGTAACTAACTATTAAAGCAGTATTTTAAAATAAAGGTCTGTGGAAAAAGTACTGAAATATTGTTGGCCTCAACTAGATAATACCCCACTCCTAAATATGGCAAAGAAGGGTGAGATGTTTGTTTCCAAGAGTGAGGTCAAGTTGTGGTCCACCCCAAGAAGAAGGAGGTGCTCTCATGGATTGATGTTTTATGGGGTATTGAATGACTTTTGTACTGCTGCATGTTAGTCTACGAATTGTTATCTATAGAACCATTACTCCCACTCCTTACTCGGCCATCTCTAGACTCCTGTAAGTGTCCTCCTAGGTAGCATGATTGGAACTCTGTAAAATTGCTCTTGCATTTTGGGTGGTGTGAACCACTGAATTGCCTTGCAGACAAGTTCACCTTGTGTTCTGGTTTATCATGTGGAGCCTCGCCTCCCTCTAATCGCCTGCTGTGCTGACTCTGGTCACGGAATGGCAGGCCACAGATTTGTAAGATTTGCCCAGTGCTTTCAATCATTACCTGGTGTTTATCCACATCACTGTTTTATCGTGGAACAGCGTGCCAATGAACTGTGAACCAGTGGGTGTTCCATGGCTACACACACTGGCACTTTTGTGATGACAGTTCAAATGGTAAAGTGTAATTGGGGCCATGGTATGAGGAGGGGGCTTTGTAGATGTAACGGCCACTATTTTCAAGTTACAAACACAAAATAATCTGCAGATGCTGGGGTCAAAGCAACACTCACAACACGCTGGAGGAACTCAGCAGGCCGGGCAGCATCCATAGAAAAGATCAGCGTGTTGTGAGTGTTTCATTTTCAAGTTACAAATTTGTATTTTGAATCCAATTATATATTCATTCTCATGTAAACCTATTGTCACTTCATCCTGCCAGTGATGAGGCTCTCTGTACTCCACAGTCAGGGAACGGTAGGTTTGAGTACATCATTACAAATTTACTTTGAACTTTGAACCAACATTCATAAATGCAGCTTCAGTTAAAAACGTGGATTAACGTGTTTCTCATTATAAGTGTGTGTAAGATCTTACATAAAAGTTAATGACGCAATAAATAATTATACAACAGGAGGAGGCAGTGAACACAATTGGTTGGGAGGTTCTTGTTGAAACCTTGAAAAGCTATGGACATAATTTTTTTAAATGTTCCAAAATTTGTGAGACTGAATTTCTAGAATTGAATAGTATGCATTCAACAGAGCCCACTAACATGGCCAGTGAAGCTTTTTGCATTCAGTCCATCTGTAGTGTGTTATACTTTCTATCTGAGTTTGATTTAAAACTCGCCCATCAGCCTGTTGTTAGCACTGACATACTGTAAGTCCTGATGAAATTGGTTGATTTTTGGCAGCAGTGCAGTACAATACATAAAAAAAATTAGAAGAAGCCATATATACACACACTCTCAGTGGCCACTTTAGTGCCTGTGTATGTGCAGTGCTACTAGAGTGCCTGTGTATGTGCGGTGCAAAAAAAGAGCGAAAGTAGTGAGGTAGTGTTCATGGGTTCATGGACCGTTTAAAAATCTGGTGGCAGAGGGGAAGAAGCTGTTCCTAACATGTTGACTGTGTGTCTTCAGGTTCCTGTATCTCCTCCCTGATGGTAGCAATGAGGAAATGAAATGTTCTGGATGGTGAGGGGCCTTAATGATGGATGTTGCCTTTTTGAGGCATTGCCTTTTGAAGATGTCATTGATCTGTAAGATGCTCAAAAAGAGAGGGGAGTGGAGAAAAGGAGAGAGGTGCTGTGTGTTCAGGTGGACAGCAGAGCAGGAATAAGATGATCACAGTCTCCGTTCTGTATCCTGTTCTAATAAAGAACTGAAAGGTTAACTTATTAACGCATGCAGTCTGACCTGAGAATTTTTGGGATTTTCATTAATTACAGTCATGTAACCAGCTTGGTTCAGACTGTACTTGGGGTTTGTTCACATGGTCAGAGTGTGTCTGAGCCCATTTCATTTGGACTTGCAGATTCAGGTAGAGCTAAAGTAACTCGGACTATAATGTGAAATGGGATCAGAATCAACTGTTCCACCTCCTGGAGAAGTTTATTCAAGATTCAGTATTGTTCAATGTCATTCCCAGTGCATGAGTGTAAAGGAGAACAAAATTATTGTTGCTCTGGATCCAGTGCAGCACAAAAAATAAAATACAATAGAAAACAATAAATATAAATACATAAGAGTTTATCTATATTGATTGTATGTCCATAAAGTGGCACAGGAGTGTCAGTATACACGGTAACTGATGGGAAATGATAAAGAGGTGGTATTTGGGGGTGTGGAAGGATGGGTTAGTGGGCGGAGGTGTTGATCAGTCTTACTGCTTGGGGAAAGTAACTATTTTTAAGTCTGGTGGTCATGTTGTGGATACTACATAGCCTCCTCCCTGATGGGAGTGGGACAAACATTAATTTTAAAGGAAGAATATCTATATTTAGATTCAAGGCAGGAAATGACACTGATTTTTTTTTGTATGTTAGTGATTGAAGATTTTTCTTAGCAATCTAATGTTTCAGAAATATAAACCTTTATAGAACAATTTTTTTTATCCCTGGTCAACTTGATTTTTGAATTTACAAGTACAGCCTTTAAACTAATGGTTGACAGGTAAGCCATCATTACACTCTAACAGTTTTATTTCAGCCTCTTTGCATTGCATCCCAGAGGAGATGCAGGACCAAGCAGTTAGTCTCTCAAGCTATCTTCAAATCTCTGTGAATGCCAACATTGTCGCCATCCCTTAAGAAAGCAGATGCTTGAATGTGGAAATGTTCAGGGCATTGCTGGGCTTCATACAGTAGGAAAAATCCTTGCAGTTTGTTGTCCCTGCCTGCAGATGCTTACTAATTTATTTACAGCATGGAACAGGCTCTTCGGACTGCACTGCCCAGCAACCTACTGATTTAACCCATGCCTAATCACAGGATAATCCAATTAACCTACTAGTCAGTATGTCTTTGTGAGAGGCAACCCACGTGCACACGGGAAAGAATGTACAAACTTATTTATAGAGGATGCCAGAATTGATCTCTGAATTCCCGCTGCCCTGAGCTGTAATAGCATCGCACTAAGTGCTACGTTACCATAGCACCCCATTATTCTGCTGGATTCTGTGCAGCTCTGGGTGATTAGCTTAGCATTAGCGTTTATTTACTTACCACATAGAAAACCTACAGCACAATACAGGCCCTTTGGCCCACAATGCTGTGCAGAACATATACTTACTTTAGAAATTACCTAGGGTTATCCATAGCCCTCTGTTTTTCTAAGCTCCATATACCTGTCCAGGAGGCTCTTAAAAGATGTTATCGTATCCACCTCCACCACCGTTGCTGGCAGCGTCAAAATATACAGTGAGATACATCATTTGCATTAGCAACTAACACAGTCTAAAGATGTGTTGGGGGCAGCCTGTAAGTATCGCTATGTTTCCAGCATTAACGTGTGCCCATCCATACCTTACCCTAACTGCTTTGGAATGCAGGAGGAAACTGGAGCACCTGGTCTTGGGGAGAAGGTACAAACTCCTTACAGATATTTGTACTTTCTCCCCAGGCAGATGCTATGAACTCTGGTAGAATATTTCAACAACTATCACTCAAATCTATTGAAAAGTTAAAGCTCAACAGAAGATACAGGTGATCACAACAATTCGTCCTGTAGCTGGAAAACTTACGTTACATATTAATTTTATTTGTCACATGTACATACAATGAAATGCATTGTTTTGCAGCAACAGCCAACACAATCCGAGGGTGTGCTGGGGGTAGCCCACAAGTGTCATCATACTTGTGGTGTCAACTAAAATGTAGTAACCCCACAGGAACTTTGTAATGAGGAGTTCGGGTTTGCTGAAAAAAAAGTCTTTCTGTGTCATGTGCAGGAATTCTCAGAGGAGTGAACTAAACTCATGATGAAGTATCCACACCACTGAAGGATCTAAAGCCCCAGGGGAAGAGAGAGGTTAAACTTGTGTTTTCATTAGTTGCCACTGGGTAGCAGGTCCCAACCAGTGACCACACTGTAGGCCCTTGTATGAAAGCAGGTATTTGCTTGCATTCAGAACTATTCCTATGAAAACCACCCCACCCAGGGCTCATCGTCACACTCTGAAGTAATGTCATCAAAAATTAACACAAAAGTTGTTTACAAAGAGATTTGCCAAGTTCAGCTAATTTTTCTAACGCATCAATGAGTTTAAAAGGACCTTCTCCCTCTGTTTGGAACCAATGAATAGTTTGCTAGATTGTTCTCTGTGTTTGTACATTATTTTTGGACTGTGTAGGGCTGCAGGATGGGCTTATTCAGTGAGTGTTTGGTATTGGTGGCATCTCTCCATCCTGATAAATGAAGAAAGCTTAGCAGGTAAGGTGATAATTTGTGTCATCTCAGCCTTTTATTAATCTCATTTGCCAAACTTAAAGATTAGCTTAAAAGTCGCATGTACCTCGAAAAATACGTACAGTGATGGAAATGTACAGTGAAATGCATCATTTTGCATCAACAGTCAGAGGATGTGCTGAGGGGGCAGCCTGCAAGCGTCACCGTGCTTCCAGCGCCAACATAGCGTGCCCACAGCACACAAACTATAACCACATGTCTCTGGAATGTGGGAGGAAACTGGAGCACCCGGAGGAAACCTGTGTGGTCACAGGGAGAACGCACAAGTTCCTTACAGACAGCGGTGGGAATTGAACCCCAATCAGTAATCACTGGCATTGTAAAGCATCGAACTAACCGCTATGTAACCGTGCTGAACAGATGTGTATATAACACACAGGATTGTTTTTTCTTACTTGATCAACACAGTTACTTAAATCAGTAAGTAAACACATCATCTGTTCAGCCAGGTGAAGGGATACTGCAGAGATGATGTAACCAGGTAAACAATGGAAATGTATAGACTTGCTTTTATGACTGCTTAACGGTTCAAGAGGGGTTTTTTTTTGTGAATTTCAACATTATAATAATTTGCCATTTAATTTTCATAACTTGTACTGCACTAAAAATTATTGTGAAGTTTGTGTTTTGAAAGGAAGATTAGTGAAGTCCTAATTAGGCCACAATATAAGTCACTGATGTTGGCCTGAAGGTGTATGTGTTCACCATCAGTACCTTGGAGGATTCTGCACAAGCCTAAAAGATGATTCTGTACTGGGGGTTTTATTTTCTGAATAGAGTATCCAGTCTGAGGGTAAATTCAGTAAACAATATTTCAATTATTTAGGGGGGGTGGTTATTAACATAACAGAAGACAACAGATGCAGTAGGACACGTCTGTGATACTTGTGCACACACTAAAAGCTGTGCTTCTTTATAACTAACAATTACATAAGAGAATCTGCAGATGATGGAAATTTTGAGCAACACGCACAAAATGATGGAGGAACTCAACAAGTCAGGCAACATCTGATGTTGGCTCGAAACATTGACTGTTTTTTTCCCTCCGTAGATGCTACCTGACCTGCAGGGTTCCATCAGCTGATAGTCAACACAGTTTTATTTTAAAAGGGAAACAGCTCACAGCCTCGCCTTACCCCCAATTCATCCCAGTAACGCCCCTGTGTTTCTTCCTGTGGGAATGATCTCCAAATTCATCCTTTAGAAGTGGGTTCCTTTCTTCTGAACTCCATGCTGGATTCATTACTGACAGTGATCTCCCTTCATAAGGGGACACCTTTATCTACTAAAGTCTGAAAGATCCGTCAGGTCACCCCCTCGGTTCTCATCTTACAAAGAGCTCTTGCCTGTTTGGTGTGTTTCTCTGTAACATTCTTGTGTGTGACTGTCCTGAGCTGTGTGTGCGGGCAGGCTGCAGAAAGGAGCTGTGACTGGGTAGAAGAGTGACGCTGCTGGACCGAGACGGGCTGAGGGATGATGCAGACTGTAGTTCTGCACAGCATTCTACTGCCTCTGTGCTTGACCCTGAACTTCGACTGGACAAGAGATCACCGCGGATCCTTCTATTATGGGACCTTCCCTGCTGGTGAGGACACTCAAGTATCTGAGCAGAACTAGGGACCATTGCAATGTATTATTTTGCCTGTTCATAGCTTTTAAGTTTTGTAAGATGCTGTGTGATGGAAGTGTGAGTTTTATGTTCAAAATAATTCTGCCTTTCCAGCCCTACTCATTGACCCAACACTTTGATGCCTATTAGAATAGTGGAAATAAAGGAGGCCTTTTCGGATTGGCTGCCGGTGACAATTAGGGTTCCACAGCGGTCTGTGTTGGGACTGCTTCATTTCAAGTTATATGTCGATGAGTTGGATGTCAAAATTGATGGCTTTGTGGCCAAGTTTGCAGACGATATGAAGGTGGGTGGAGGGGCAGGTAGTGCTGAGGAAGCAGGGAGTCTGCAGAGGGACTTGGACAGATTGGGGGAATGGGCAAAGAAGTGACAGATGGAATACATTTGCGGGGAGTGTATGGTCATGCACTTTGGTAGAAAGAATAAAGGCATAGACTATTTTCTAAATGGAGAGAAAATTCAGAAATCAGAGGGGCAAAAGGACTTGGGAGCCCTCCTGCAGGATTCCATGAAGGTTAACTTGCAAGTTGAGTTGGTGAAAGGAAGGCAAATGCAATTTTAGCATTCTTTTTGAGAGCAAGGATATGCCGCTGAGCGTTTATAAGGCATTGGTCAGAGTTCACTTAGTCATAGTCATACTTCATTGATCCCGGGGGAAACTGGTTTTCGTTACAGTTGCACCATAAATAATAAATAGTAATAGAACCATAAATAGTTAAATAGTAATATGTAAATTATGCTAGTAAATTAAGAAATAAGTCCAGGACCAGCCTATTGGCTCAGGGTGTCTGACCCTCCAAGGGAGGAGTTGTAAAGTTTGATGGCCACAGGCAGGAATGACTTCCTATGACGCTCTGTGCTGCATCTCGGTGGAATGAGTCTCTGGCTGAATGTACTCCTGTGCCCACCCAGTACACTTGGAGTATTGTGGGCAGTTTTGGGCCCCTTATCCAAGAAAAGATGTGCTGGCATTTGAGAGGGTCCAGAGGAGGTTAACAAAAATTATTCCAGGAATGAAAGAGTTAACATATGAGGAGCGTTTGATGGCTCTGGGCCTGTACTCTGGAGTTTAGAAGATTGAGGAAGAATCACATTGAAACCTATTGAATATTGAAAGGCCTAGACAGAGGGTACAGGGAGAGGATGTTTCCTGTAGTGGGGGAGTCTGGGATCTGAGAGAATGCAAGGACAACCCTTTAGAACAGAGATGAGGAAGGGTTTCTTTAGCCAGTGGGGAGTAAATCTGTGGAATTTATTGCCACGGATGGCTATGGAGACCAAGTCACTGGGTATATTTAAAATGGAGATTGATAGCTTCTTGATTACTATGGGCATCAAAGGTTACAGGGAGAAGGTAGGAGAATGGGGCTGAGAGGGATAATAAATCAGCCATGATGGAATTCTGCTTCCTACGTCGTACGGGCTTATGGTGAACCAAGGATCATAATAGCGGCACCTGTCAGATCTGGAGTTTTCTCATTACACTAGATTGGGAGAAATCTTAGTAGTTTTTCATATCTTCAGAGCAAGCTGAAACCTTTGATAGTTTCTGTGCATCTAAGAGCCTCAAAATTTTTAGCAGTTTAGAGCAGACCAATGTATGATACCAGAAGCTGGATTTTGTGCATCATATTGAGTTTTAAGTGTGAAGGATATTGTCCCCCACATACCATGGGTATTTTTATCTTCAAAGTTTACTAATTGGGACAAATATTCAAAAAGCTGATTTGATAAATATTTAGTCATCTAACAAGTGGGGCACTGGAATTGTTACAGCAGCAAGAGTTGGGATCAGCCTTGCCCATCGTTCACCATCCCCATGGTTAAAGGATACAATGACAACAGATGCTGACTAATGGCGCTGATCTATTAATGAGTTCAGACAAGAGGTGAATAGAGCCCCAGTGGTAACCCGCTCTCACAACTGAAAGGAGTTGGTCATGGGGTGTCTGCACTCTTCCATTAGAGCAATCAACTATATGCCAACTTTCTTGCCTTTGTTTGTCACAACCACAAAATTAAACAAACTTCAGCGTCAAATACTCAAATGACTGAGCAGTCACTGTCTACTAATGTAGAGAATTTCAAACAGGCCACTTCTCAGCTCTGTCCCAAATTGATGACCTCACAGCTTGAACCCTAATTCCTAATTCCGGCTTCGGGAGAAGTGGCTTCGGTATCCATCCATCCATGTCCTCCCAAAATCTTTTATGGACTCCTTGTTCTTCTGTACAGTGGGTTTAGGCCCATAAAATATAGCCCTTTGCAAATGGGTCCAATCTCACTTGCTCCTCCCACACACATTACGTCCTCACAGATCACTCAGACTGAATCCCAAATGTTATTTCCAATAAGAACTATATCCAATTTGTTTCTGAATATGGACTCCTTCCACTTGCCGTGCTGTTTCTGGGAGCTACATTGGTATCAGATTAAGGAATGCCTTGTTTTCCAGTTCCTCTGGAGATTTTGTTCTCACTCACTCTAAACGGCATTTCCTTGTAACCCCCTCTGGTCCCATCTCTGTCTCACCTACCCCCTCCCACCCCCACTGCTTTGTGTTCTTCCAGATTTTACTCACTCCTCATTGTAGTCAGCTACTTGCTCCTCCTCCAAACCCAACTCAATAACTGATTCTGTCATCACTCTCTGTGCCTCCTGTGAGGTATTTGGATGTCTTACATTGCCCAAGGCCGAATATAAAACAAGTGAAAAGTCCCATATAGCTGTAGTTCCCATAGCAACAACATTTTGTTTGTTTCTAATCACTGATTAGACCAACCACGCTCAGTTTCACACAATTAAATTCTAAAATTACTTGAGTCATGTTTGGAGCTGAAATTTACGCATTGCAATTTTTCAACATTCTCTGCTCATGTCTCCAGTGACCAGGGTTCAGTCCTTGCCCTGCCTCTAGTTTCCAAAAGGGATTCTGCACATGCTTAAAATCCAGAGTAACACACACAAAATGCTAGAGGAACTCGACGCCTTGATTTTGAGAAAAGATGGGTTCATTTGCTCGTTATTATCATTTGAGCTAATTGATAGATTTTTTCCACGATCTAATTGTAAATTTTTTAGTTTATTTTCTTTTCTTGCTGGCGGTTTGATGTTTACTTTTAGAAGCTTTTTGTATGACGCATGGCTCCGGGGTTGTACACCTAATGAGTTCTTTTTTTTTTCTCACTTTTTCTGCTTAGTAGATTTTTTTTGTTATCACAAAAATTTTTTTCAATCTTTAAGATAATGTCTTTTTTGAGACATTGTAAGTGTTGTTACTTCAATGTACTCATGTTATTTCTTTTGTATAATATAACAATAAAAAGATTTGAAAAGAAAAGGATTAAACTATGAAGAGTCTTGGCCTGAAATATCGAATGTTCATTCCTCTCCATGGCTGCTGCCTGACCTGCTGAGCTCTTCCAGCATTTTGTCTGTGTTACTCCAGTATCCACATTCTCCCTGTGATCGTACATTTACCTCCAGCTGTTCCGGTTTTCTTACACACCTCAAAGACTTGTGGATTGATGGATCAACTGGTCTGGATAAATTGTCCCTAATGTGGGTGGCGGGCAGGAGAATTAGACTGGAGCTGACGGCATGAATGGGAAAGAATGAAATTATGGGGAAATGGGATAGCACTAACAGCTGGTGTAAATTCAATGGGCTGAATGGCAGTGATGTTGTAAGGAAATATGAAATTTTAGATACCTTATTTTCAAGCAATTTTTCGTTGTCCCAAATAACAGTCAGTGCACTAATAAACGGTTGTGAAAAAACGGAATTTAAGTAGCATGTCTGTTCCAGGTTTCTCCTGGGGTGTGGGCAGTTCTGCCTACCAGACGGAGGGAGCGTGGGATCAAGATGGGAAAGGACTGAGTATCTGGGATGTATTCACCCACAAGAAAGGAAAAATATTCCTGAATGAAACAGGGGATTCATCATGTGAAAGCTATTATAAATTCAAGGTAAGGACACGTAATAAAAGTTTGTATTATCAAGAGGTAAGGATAAAGATTGGCTTTATTTGTCACATGTACAGCAAGTAGTGAAATGTTTCAAATGTGAATTCCACTCAGTAAGAGCTCACACAGAGATCTGCCCCTACCCTACCCTTGCTACGCGTAAAGCTGAGGGCTTCTGCTGGAGAATTAGATCAAAATAAATTACTCTGAAGCTAATTGCGAATTTCTTAGTATTTTTACACTTATTTGTTTCAATTTAGGAGATGATGGTGCATTTTTACGTGCACTCAATGCTCACTTTATTAGCGACCTCTCATGTTTAATAAAGTGGCCACTGAGTGTATGTTCGTGGTCTTCTGCTGCTGTAGCCCATACACTTCAAGATTCAATGTGCTGTGCATTCAGAGATGCTGTTCTGCACATCATGGTTGTAACACGTGGTTATTTGAGTTACCATCACCTTCCTGTCAGTTTGAACTTCTCTAGTCATTCTCATCTGACTGAACTCTCTCATTAACAAGGTACTTTTGCCCACAGAACTGCCACTCACGAGACTTTTTTTTTGTTTTTCGCACCATTCTCCATAAACACTAGAGACTGTTGTGCGTTAAAATCCCAGGAGATCAGCAGTTTCTGGGATATTCAGACCACCCCATCTGGCACCAACAATCATTCCACAGTCAAAGTCACTTTGATCATATTTCTTCCCCATTCTGATATTTGGTCTGAACAACAACTGAACCTCTTGACCATGTCTGCATGCTTTTATGCACTGAGTTGCTGCCATATGATCGGTTGATTAGATATTTCCATAGACAAGCGGTATACCTAAGAAAATGGCCATTGAGTGTATTTGTACTAGATGGAATATAGTGTAGGGAAGTGTCTGGTCATGCACTTTGGTAGAAGGAATAAAGGCGTAGACTATTTTCTAAATGGAGAGAAAATTAAAAAAATCAGAGGTACAAAGGGACTTGGCAGGATTCCCTAAAGATTAACTTGCAAGTTGAGTCTGTGGTAAGAAAGGCAAATGCAATGTTTGCATTCATTTCATGAGGACTAGAATATAAAAGCAAGGATGTATTGCTGAAGTTTTATAAGGCATTGGTCGGACCACACTTGGAGTATTGTTGATGGTTTTGGACCGCTTATCTAAGAAAATGTGTGCTGCCATTGCAGAGGGTCCAGAGAAGGTTCACAAGAATGATTCCAGGAATGAAAAGTCAGGAGCGTTTGATGGCTCTGGGCCTTTACTTGTTGCAGTTTAGAAGAATGAGCAGGGATCTCATTGAAACCTGTGAAATATAGAAAGGCCTAGATAGAGTGGATGTGGCGAGTATAGTGGGGGAGTCTAGGGCCAAAGGGCACAGGTTCAAAGATTCAAAAAACTTTATTGTCATTCTAACCATACATCAGCTCTGCGGGGCAGAATGAGACAGCGTTTCTCAGGGGCAGTGCAATTCATAACATCACAAATGCAACACTAAATAATAAACATAACAATAAATAGTAAAACACAACAGCCACATGTCAGTTAAAATCAGTTATAAGTGTCCAGTGCAAGTTAAAAGTGTCCAAAGCAGAGTCAGGTAGAGCAGCTATTTAGCAGTCTGACTGCCTGTGGGAGGAAGCTGTTTAGTGGCCTTGTGGTTTTAGCTTTGATGCTCCTGTAACGTTTCCCTGATGGCAGAAGAACAAACAGTTCATGGAGAGGGTGTGAGGGGTCTTTAATGATGTACCGTATCTTCTGGAGGCATCGACTCTGAAAGAGGTCTTGGACAGAAGGTAGGGAGACCCCAATAACCTTCTCTGCTCCCCTAACCACCCTCTGCAAGGCTTTTTTGTCGACAGCACTGCAGCTGGAGTACCAGGTTGTGATGCTAAAGATCAGCACACTCTCAACCACGCCTCTGTAGAATGTAGTTAAGCTGTTAGTGGGGAGTGATGCTTGTTTAAGCTTCCTCAGAAAGTGCAATCTCTGCTGGGCCTGTTTCACAATCCCATTGGTGTTCCTGGACCAGGTGAGATTGTCTGAGATCTGCACCCCAAGGAACTTGATGTTTTCCACTCAGAATGTGGAAACACTGTACAGCCTCAGAATGGAGGGGACTTCCACTGAGAACAGAAATGAGGAGGAATTTCTTTAGCCAGAAGATGGTGAATCTGTGGAAATCATTGCCACAGATGGCTGTGGAGACCAAGTCATTGGGTATATTCAAAGCAGAGGTCAGTAGGTTCTTGATTAGTCAGGACATCAGCGGTATGGGGAGGAGACAGGAGAATGGGGTTAAGTGGGAAAATATATCAGCTTTGATGGAATGGCTGAGCAGATTCAATGGGCCAAATAGCCAAACTCTTGATTCCTATGTCTTATAACTTAGAGGTTACATGGATTATTTTTCAGGAAAAATTTAGCACAGAGGGGTTAAAAGATAGAAAGTGTATTGTGTCTTTGCTGTGGTTTGTAGAGAATATGAATAAAATGCTGAGTAATCAGACTGTTAGTCATTTGCATTCCACATTCTACTCGTGTAATAAATCATTCCCATTGTTTCATTGTCCAACTGCTGTTAAGACAACACTCCCACCTTTCCACTGCATTATAGTAATACTTGTTAAAATGACATATGACAATGAGTCCTGCTGAAGGGTCTTAGCCCAAAACATCAACTGATTATTCACTTCCATAGATGCTGCCTGACCTGCTGAGTTCCTCCAGTATTTTGTGTGTTACTCTAGATTTCCAGCATCTGCAGAATATCTTGTATGACTGAAATGTGTCATTGGCATCAAATCAACTCACAACTCAACTCAAGCTATTTTGCAGGCAATGGAATGTTTCAGGTTCAATGTGGCGAAATACTATTGCAAGACAGGGTGGGCCTGATTGGATCAGCCACTGTCAATCAAACTTAGTGACTCCATTACTGAGACGAAATTCGACTGCAAAATCCATCCAACTATCCTCTAACCCTATGCTCTTCTGGGTGAAAATACCTTGCACAGATTAACATGTTATAGTTCTTTGGCTTGGTCTGTTTGTTTTTCTTTTAAGTAATTAGTTTCTAAATACATCAATACCGACACTTCTCATACATGCAAAGCCTGGTTAACATTTAGTTTTATTGCAGGAGGACATTGCCTTACTGAAGGAGTTGAAGGTCAATCATTATCGCTTTTCCATCTCTTGGCCTCGAATCATACCCACAGGGATAAAAGGTAATGCCTCCCTTTGCACATCTTATGAGGGTGGGTACTACTTGTCTGCCACAGTACAGTTTCCGTACCATGCAGTGATGCAGCTTGTTAGGATGCTCTCTACTGCACATCTGTAGAATGACGTGAGTGTAGATGTACAAAGTCCAGCTCTCTTCAGCCTCCTCAGAAAGTAGAGGCATTGGTGAGCTTTCTTGAAAGTAGGTTCCTCGGAGTTGTTGTGCAAGTTGTTGGGGTGGTTAAGAAGACATATGGGGTGTTGGCCTTCATCGTTTAGGGGA
This sequence comes from Mobula birostris, assembly GCF_030028105.1. Lineage (NCBI taxonomy): Eukaryota > Metazoa > Chordata > Chondrichthyes > Myliobatiformes > Myliobatidae > Mobula > Mobula birostris. The sequence continues at coordinate 2,763,070 of NC_092383.1, read as the reverse complement.
TCGAATTGAAGAGCTGTGAGGTAATGTTGCAGCTTTTTAAAACCCTGGTTAGACCACACCTGGAGTATTGTACACTGGTCATAAACACAAAATAATCTGCAGACGCTGGGGTCAAAGCAACACTCATAACACGCTGAGCGTGTTATGAGCATTATATACTGGTGGACTCATTGTAGGAAGGATATGGAAGCTTTATAGAGGGTGCAGAGGAGATTGACCAGGACACTGCCTGGATTAGAAAGCATGTCTCATGAGGATAGGTTGAGCGAGCTTGGGCTTTTCTCTAAGGAAGATGAGAGGTGACTTGTTAGAGGTGTACAAGATGAAAAGAGGCATAGATCAAGTGGTAGCCAGATACTTTTTCCCAGGGTGGAATTGGTGAATACGAGGGGGACAGAATTTTAAGGTGGTTGGAGGAAATATAGGGGGAATGTCAGAGGTAAGAGAGTGGTGGTTGTGTGGTAGAGACAGCTACATTAGGGACGTTTAAGAGACCACACTATACTATGGGAGAGGAAGGAGTCGAGTTGGGGGAGGAGCCCCTCAATTCCTGTAGTAATGAGCCGCCCCGGGGGGGGGGTGCACATGAGTGGCAGCGGTACTATTGGTGAGTAGGAATGTAATAGAACAGCATTGACTCTGAATGTAAAGAATGAAAAGGCATTGAATGGTTTATTCTTCTGAATAATTTTTATTATAAATAACGTTTATTTTCTTCTTAAAAAAGGGACTGTTAGGCACATGGGTAAAAGAAAAATGGGGGGATTGTGAGAGAGGGAAGAGTTAGATTGATCATGGAGTTGATTAAAGGTCAGCAAACATTGTACTGTGCTGTACTGTTCTATGTATATAGTCTTTGTGTGGCTGTCAGAGGAGGTGCTCAGATGCAAAGAGAAATACACAGCTGAGGAACGACAGGGCAGGGTAAAACAAGAAAGATTCTGTTTGCAAATAAGTGTCTGATTTGCACATCATAGATCATCTATTTCTTATCTTTACAAATTCTCCAGCCGAGCAAGTGAATGAAAAGGGAATCGACTATTATAATGAACTAATAAATGCCCTAATGGAGAGCAGAATCCAGCCTGTTGTCACCCTGTACCACTGGGATCTACCACAGGTTCGTGCCAAATGTTTGACATGATTTATGACCTGCTGTATGTAGTCTCCCCACAGCAGCTTCTCCAGGCATTTCCAGCATGGGCAAGGTTTGCACTCAGCAGGGATAAATTAAAAACTTGCACACCAATTTTTGTTCCTGATCAGCAGATGCTGATAAGTTGAAGCATTTTTAAATGTTTTTTGTTGCAATGTTTTCAACATCTATGTCAACGTGTGCACACTTGTGTTTCACTGACGTCCCTCAGGAAAGGACATCTGCAATGCTGTCCTGACCACACAATCCATTTATTTTATTTGTTTAGCGATACAGCGCAGTCTGCCCTTCCAGCCGCGCCGCCCCAGCAGCCCCTGACAACTCCAATTAACCCCAACCTAACCACGGGACAATTTACAATGACCAATTCACCTGCCCAGTACATGTTTGGACAGTAGGAGGAAACCGAAAAAGAGTACGCAGGGAAAAGTCATGCAATCACAGGATGCCAGAATCGAACTCCAATCTCCGAAGCCCTGAGCTGTGATAGTTGTAGTTACACCAGACCCATCAATGTGCTCAACTCTGCACAAGGCTCAAGGAATAGGGAATAGATTCAAAGTTTAAAGTACATTTATTATCAAAGTATGTATACAGTATACAACCTTGAGATTCGTCTTCTTGCAGGCAGCCACAAAACAAAGAAACGCCATAGAACCTGTATAAAGAAAACTCTCACACAACAGTTCCATCAGACACACAAAAAACAAGAACAAATCACACAAACAGCAAAAAGTGAACAGATAACACACAAAACATTAAACATCAAACCGTAGAGTCCCCACAAGTGGGTGCACAGCAACGAGCCGCCAAAGTGAGAAACGCCAGTCCAGGAGCCGACAGCCGCGGTCACAGCCACCAAGTTAGTTCCGCGCTGTGTCGATGACTGCAGACCTCGATCAATAGTAAAGCGCATTCAGGTACAAGCATTGTGAGAAACTTCAACATCGTACGGATGAGCACTCTCCTCCTCTGCCTCACCCACGAGGTCTGTGCTGGAGGGACAGCTCCAGGGGAGCCTGCCTTTTGAGAAGTGTTAGTGTAATGGAGAGAACCTGTGATGATAACACTTAGTCTAAATCTTCAACACAACATGCTACAGATGCTAGAAACCCAGAGCAACACGCACAAAGTGCCGGAGGTCAGGCAGCATCTGTGGGGAGGAATGTTTTGAGCCGAGACCCAACAGGAGTGGAAAGCAGCAGGAAAAGAAGCCAGAATAAGAAGGGGGGAAGAGGGAAAAGGTTTTCAAGCTGGCAGGTGAATCTTCTAAACCGAAGCCTGGCTAGATCTTTGGATCCATTTGCTACCCCAACTAATCGCAACCTTTTCCAGTGGGGGTGTCCACAAGGTTTGGGGTGATAAGAGAAGAAAATGGGGAAGGGACCATCTTAATAAACATTTAAAGATTATAAACTTTAACTTTCTTTGCAGTATAAACATTGAAACATACAGTGAAATGCCTCAATGACTAACAAAGTTTTACCCTCTCCGAATTGGAACTCTGCTCCATGCTTTTCTCACCATAGACCGAGAGTACGGTGTTACGTACCCCGTAACTGGGTTGCCAAACCAGCAGAAATGGATCACTCAGTTGGAGTCTGGATTACTAGAACTAGGAAAGTTTTATTAAAGAAACAAGCAACACAGTACTCTAATCAAAAGGATAATAAATGCAGCAGTTCAGCAATGATAAACACACATGTGCACAGAATTAAGATAACAGGATCAATCAAGCTCTATCGTTGTCTAGGGGCAAATGACCAGTTTCAAAGTGACACAAAGTTCAGTTCAATTTAGTTCAGTTCGTGGTAATCGTTGCCGTGGCGATAGACAGTGGGGGGGAAGGAGAGAGAGCAAAACAAATGAATATTCAACACAGCTTCCACACAGACCTTCGCAGTCAGCTGTTGGGCGAGCCCTTTGTGATGTCATCTGAGGTCACCGACCATGACCCCTCCGTTTCCAGATACGACCGTTTCTCTGCACTGAACCTGGCACCCAGGCAAGGGTGGACACACACCAGGTTCCCGCCGATCGTGCCTTTCCACCCCGAGCGTCTAAGGCTTGATCCCGCGATCAGCCGTCCAAAAGCTTCCCACCGACTTGTGAGAGGTGCACTGCTTCCAGAGTCTCGTTACCTTGGGTGTCGTGTGTGTGCTGCCTTAGCGAACCTGTCCCTTTTTATCCCCCTGCTGAGGTATCGCCTGTCCATCACTTCAAACAGTTCAGGGTTCAAAGGGGGGGCCGCTCTAGACAGCTCTCTCCTTCTGTTATTCTCTCTCCCGTCCCTTCATTACACATCTCCAAATGCTGCTCCATTGTTTCCCTTATCTCTCTCTCTCTCAACTGCTGATCACACAGGACAGCTAACATCTTAATCTATGTGTATTCTTGTCACAACGGACTGAAGCTTCCTCTGTTGCCAAACTGTTGGAGCAGTGTCTCCTCCTATCCACCCACAGAATGGGACTGAATTCCTGATGATTGCACAGAGATTTAATAATGACAGTGGGCCAGGATTCGAGATCTGTGAGACTGAGAGAATATAGTAACTTTAGCCTAACAGTTTCACTCTGTGTTTCAATGTAAATGGATCTGAATCTGATGCTACATTGCCCTCTCTCCTTACTCCTCTATGCTACTAGCTAAGCCACACATCCTCATAACCAACCCAGGGGCCATAATTGTCAATAATTTAATGATCCGTGAATTCTGGTGACTGATCAGGTTGCCTTCTCTGGCTACAGAGACTCTCGACTCAGACTTATTTTACTACCTTGAGGTATGGCATGATAACGAGCCCACATCGTCCAATTACACCCATGTGACCAAATAACCGACTAACCCGTACGTCTCAGGCTCCTGTACTTCCTCACCAATGGCCGTAATGAGAAGAGCGTGTGTCTGTGCATCACTGATAGACTTCATTCCACAATGGCCTGGCGGCCAAAGGGTGTGTGTGTGTGTGTGTGTGTGTGTGTGTATAAATTAAAAATAAGGGGGCCTTAGGTGCTGGCTGTTAACACAAACGACACATTTCACTGTATGTTTCGATGTACAGATGATAAATAAATGAATCTGAGTCTGAAACCACAGCACCTGGAGGAAACACACACGGTCACAGGGAGATCGTTCAAACTCCTTACAGACAGCAGTGGGAATTGAAAACATCTCGCTGGCACCTTAATAGCGACATACTACTGTGCAGCTCCAAAAAAGGGATCCCTCTCTTTTTCTGCAAAAGTCTGCCAGCTATTAACAGCTTTAATTGTAATTTCTCCATTGACATTATGCTAATTTCACACTGTAATCTCCAGTCCAGACTAGCTCCCTGCCTAATATGAAACCATATCAACGTCTCAATTTGAGTTACATTCTCAGCGGCTACACACATTTCAAAAAGCAGTTCCAATTAGGTTTCAGATGGGAAAATAGAAAATTCAATATGTTCTCACCACCTGCTCTCTCCTGTTGACTACACAGTCTCACGTCTGGTTTATTGACACTGCTGAAAGAGCACACCAACAAACAGTCCTGATACAGTGGCCTTGGGATTATGATCACTCTTTGTCTCATTGGGTGAATCAGAATCAGGTTTATTATCACCGGCATATGATGTGAAATTTGTTAACTTAGCAGCAGCAGTTCAATGCAATACATGATATAGCAGAGAGAAAAAATAATAATAAATAATAATAATAAAAAACATAATAAATAAACAAGTAAATCAATTATGTATATTGAATAGATTATTTAAAAATGTGCAAAAACAGAAATACTGTATATTATAAAATGTGAGGTAGTGTCCAAAGCTTCAAAGTCCATTCAGGAATCAGATGGCAGAGGTGAAAAAGCTGTTGCTGAATTGCTGAATGTGTGCCTTCAGGCTTCTGTACCTCCTACCTGATGGTAACAGTGAGAAAAGGTCATGCCCTGGGTGCTGGAGGTCTTTAATAATGGATGCTGCCTTTCTGAGACACCACTCCCTAAAGGTGTCCTGGGTACTTTGTAGGCTAGTGCCCAAGATGGAGCTGACTAGATTTACAACCTTCTGCAGCTTATTTCAGTCCTGTGCAGTAGCCTCTCCATAGTCATAGTCATACTTTATTGATCCCGGGGGAAACTGGTTTTCATTACAGTTGCACCATAAATAATAAATAGTAATAAAACCATAAACAGTTAAATAGTAATATGTAAATTATGCCAAGAGTGATGCAGCCTGTCAGAATGCTCACCACGGTACAACTATAGGAGTTTTTGAGTGTATTTGTTGACATGCCAAATCGCTTCAAACTCCTAATAAGGTATAGCCGCCGTCTTGCCTTCTTTATAACTACATCAATATGTTGGGACCAGGTTAGATCCTCAGAGATCTTGATACCCAGGAACTTGAAACTGCTCGTTCTCTCCATTTCTGATCTCTCTATGAGGATTGGTATGTGTTCCTTCATTTACCCTTCCTGAAGTCCACAATCAGCCCTTTCATCTTACTGATATTCAGTGCCAGGTTGTTGCTGCGACACCACTCCACTAGTTGGCATATCTCACTCCTGTACGCCCTCTCGTCACCACCTGAGATTCTACCAACAATGGTTGTATCATCAGCAAATTTGTAGATGGTATTTGAGCTATGCCTAGCCACACAGTTACGTGTATACAGAGAGTAGAGCAGTGGGCTAAGCACACACACCTGAGGTGCACCAGTGTTGATCGTCAGTGAGGCGGATATGTTATCACTGATCCACACAGACTGTGGTTTTCCGGTTAGGAAGTCGAGAATCCAATTACAGAGGCCCAGGTTCTGCAACTTCTCAGTCAGGATTGTGGGAATGATGGTATTAAATGCTGAGCTATAGTCGATGAACAGCGTCCTGACGTAGGTGTTTGTGTTGTCTAGGTGGTCTAAAGCTGTGTGAAGAGCCATGGAGATTGCATCTGCCATTGACCTATTGTGGCAATAGCCAAAATACCCTTCTAATGGTTTTTTAAAACTCCATACCTCTATTTAGTATTTACAAAGACCTTGGATATATATATATTACTATATATTACCTTGATATTAATTTTCTTGCAGGCATTTACAGAAAAATAAATAAACACAATAGAATTTACGAAGAATAGAATAGAATTGTGTCCGGTGCTCCCGATGCAACCTCGTCTGCTTTGGTGAGACCTGTTGTAAATTGGGGGACTGCTTCATTATGCACCTCCGCTCCATCTGCCAAAAGCAGAACTTCCCTTTGGCCAAACATTTTAATTTTAATTCCAGTTCCAATTCCCATTCCCAAGATGAGGCCACCCTCAGGGTGGAGGAGCAGCACCTTATATCCCACCTGACTATAAGTGCTTCCAACCTGATGGCATGAATATCGATTTCTCCTTCCAGCTTAAAAAAAAATCCCTTTCCCTCCCCTGGTCTTCCATTCCCCACTCTGGTCTCTTACCTCTTCTCAGCTGTTCATCATCCCGTCCCCCTCCCGGTCCCCTCCTCCTTCCCTTTCCCTTATGGTCCACCCTCCTCTCCGGCCATTTACCTTCCCACCCTCCTGGCTTCACCTATCACCTTCTAGCTGTCCTGCTTCCCCTCCCGCCACCATTTTATTCTGGCATCTTCCCCCTTCCTTTCCAGTCCTGAAGAAGGGTCTTGGTCCAAAACGTTAATTGCTGATTCAATTCCATCAATGGTGCGTGACCTGCTGAGTTCCTCCGGCATTTTGTTTGTGCTCCTTTAGAATTTGCAAAGACCAACAAACAGCCAGTGCGCAAAAGGAGATGAATTGTCCAAGTAAACCCACACTGAGAACATGAGTTGTAGGGTTCCTGAAAGTCTAACTGATCTATGCCTCCATCTGATGACTTGTTTATTTCACCTACGAGAAGTTTGTGATCTCTGTGGTCTAAGGTCTGTTAGAAAGAGCAACTACGATGTATTTCTCCATCTGTTTTTAGGTCCTGCAAGATAGATATGACGGCTGGCAGAACGACAGTCTGGTTAACTTCTTCAATGATTACGCCAACCTGTGTTTTGAGAAGTTTGGTGATCGCGTAAAACACTGGATTACCTTCAACAACCCCCGGGTAGGTTTGGTTTGATTCATTAAACACTAGCCTTTAAAGTTCAAGGTAACATTTTAGCTCCTGCACATTGGCAAAGAGTTCAGGGTTTTTTATCTGTATTTTTTTATTATTTAATAAGAAGAATTTATTTAAAAAAACCGAATTAGTAGCACACAAAGAGAGCACAACACTGAGGTAGTGTTCATGGGTTCATAGACCATTCAGAAATCTGATGGCAAAGGAAGAAGCTGTTCCTAAAACGTTGAGTGTGTGTCTTCAGGCTCCTCTACCTCCTCCCTGATGGTGGTAATGAGAAGAGAGCATGTCCTGGATGGTGAGGATCCTTAATGATCGACGCCACCGCCTTGAGGCAAAACCATTTGTTCCCTAATCTGCTTAAAAATGATATTCATACAGCACTGAAACACCTCTTGTTCATTGTCCATGCTAACAATGATGTCTATCCAGACTTACTCCATTTGCCCACATTTAACCCATAATTTTTTCTGTCCATTTATCTCCCTGAATGTCTTTGAAACATTGTAATTTTAACCGCCTCTGTGATTCCTCTGGCAGCTCATTCCACAATGAGACCAATTTGTTTTTCACACCTTCCAAATTTATTCAGCTGATACACTATTCCCTCTATTGTTTATTGTTTAAACCTTTTAATATAATTGAGAGTGTAAGTAAAAAAACTATCATAAAAAATTACAACAATAGAACTACAGGTTCTAAAATTAATTAGTTCCCAAATGGCATTTTCTGTAAATGGAACAAGAAAAGATCTTCTTAGCTCAATGACTGTTCATAGTCAGTAATGAGATGTTGTAACCATGTGGGTTGGTTAATTACAAGTTTATCCTATTTGCCAGGGTTGACCTTGGCACCTCTGCCTCATTGGCAGATACACACTACACTTCAGCACCAAGAACTGATTCAAGATCAGCTTTATTCGTCACGTACAGTGAAATCCGTCATTTGTGACAAATCAATCAGCGATGATGTGCAGTGGGCAGCCGGCACCAATGTACCAGGTCCACAACTCATTGACCCTGATCCACACATCTTTGGAATGTGGGAGGAAACCAGGGCACCCGGAGGAAACCCACACGGTCACAGAGAGAAGGGAGAGCCTTACAGACAGTAGTGGGGATTGAGCCCGGGTCGCTGGTGTTACGCTAACTACTGTGCTGCTCCAACCAATTGGCTGATCCAACTGCAACTTGCAACAGCATGACCAGACATGATCAGGCATGCAAGGCTCTGTAATGGACACCCAACGAAGAACAAGCCACTTGAACCTTGTATATCTGTCAAGTAAACTTTGATTTCGCTAACGGGAATTCTACATTGCATCTGATGGTCAGTGTTTGTGATGTAGTCCAGAAAACTTGCAGTAATGTGAACGAGTATCCTGAGGTTAAGTTTAGGGTGTGGGTTATTCTGCTTCCAATGGGGAATTGTACCTAATCTAATGGAAACTCTTTTATACATAGCGTAGAGTCATAGCACGGGATCAGGCCCTTTGGTCTATCTGTCTATTTGCCTGCATTTGATCCATAACCATCTAAACACTTCCAGTCTATGTAACTGGCTAAAGGTCTTTTAAACATCGTTATTGTACCTGCCTCTACCACCTTCTCTGGCAACTCATTGCACATTCCCACCGCCCTTTGTGTGAGAAACTTCCCCTTTAGGTCCACATTAAACCTTTCGCCTCTCACCTTAAACTTTGGTGACCTCTGGACCAAATGCAGACAAACGTGCAGATGGACTGGGGGGTATTTTTCTGTGCTATAACTCTTGTTGTCGTGGCTATCCCTCGAGGTCGAGGATGATGGTCTTTGCTCTGAAGAAGAGGCCCACAGAGTGAAGACGCCTGTGCGTGTACTTGTTTAACGTGTACTTGATGTTGCACTCCAAGAAGCACACGATACTTCACAAATCAACCAACTGATTCCAATGGCATGGAAACCACGACGATTGGAGCTGATGGATTTGTTGCAGCCTTCATCTGCCTTCACAGCTGTTGAGTTCGAAGTAACTTCATCCGCCTGTTCCACCATTGAGGTCTTGGTTGGATTGTTCTTTGTCAGGGACCTCACCCTGGACCTTACCGCCATGGGTGACCCTACCAGGAGCATAGCTCCAGTCGGCATCACTCTCGGGATCACAGGACCCAATCCATGGAGAAGACAATAACTCTATGACTGAACTCAATGTTTAGGGTGCTTAGGACAGGGTGTTGGGGCCCAGGGCAAGGGATGGACTAGTTCAGCCCGCTGCTCTGCTCTGAACCAAGGGTCTGGGGACAGACTCGCCTCGTGGACTTCAGTTCAGAATGCTATTTGTTTGCGTTTATTGTTTGCATGATATGTTTTTTTTCTGTTTGACAGTCTTTTTTTTAAATGGGTTCTTTTGGGTTTCTTTGTTTCATGGCTGCTTGTTAGGGGACAAATCTCGTGGTTCTATAATGTACATACTTTGATAATAAATGTACTTTGAATTCTAGGAAAAAGACTGAGGGCATTCACTATCTATGCCCCTTGTGATTTTACACACCTCTATAAAATCAGTCCTAACCTGTGCAGCCTCTCCCTATAATTCAGACCCTCAAGTCCTGGCAGCGTCCTTGTAAATCCTTTCTGCACTCCTCCTATAGCAGGGCCAATAAATCTGAACACACTACTTCAAGAGCAGCCTCACCGATGACTTGTACAACTGCACCATAACATCCCAACTTCTATACCTCATACTCTGACTGATGAAGGCTGGCATAATAAAGACTCTACCTTTCAAAACTAAGGAATCAGAATCAGGTTTACTATCACAGACATCTGTTGTGAAATTTCTTGTTTTGTGCTAGCAGTACAGTGCAATACATGGTAAAATTACTATCAGTTGCAGTACAGCTCTAACAAACAAGTAGAGCGAAGTGGTGAGGTAGTGTTCGTGGACCATTCAGAAATCTGATGGCAGAGGGGAAGAAGCTGTGCCTCCTCCCTGATTATAGCAATGAGATTTGGAGGGAGGTAATAAAGGTGGGCTTTGTAGAGAGGGATGAGTGGATTGTGCGAAGGGAATGTCACATAAGAAAGATGGTGAGGGTCCTTTGTGATGGATGTCGCTTTCTTGAAGCGCTACCTTTTGAAAATGTTCTGGATGCCGGGGAGGCTGGTGCCCAGGATGGATCTGGCTGAGTCTGCATCTCTTTCCAAGCCTGTGCAGTGGCCTAGTCATCAGGAACCACTCCAAGTCCGGGGATGGACAGGCTGGGATAGTCTACATCTGTACAAACCCCCAATTCTCCTCTGTAACTCTGTTCATTGCATCGAACATTGCACTTAAACATTGCATCATTCCCATCATTTTGTGAAGTAAGTTCAGTTCAGTTTCATTTATTGTCATTTAGAAATGCATGTATTAAAAAATGTTACAACGTTCCTCCAGAATGATATCACAAAAAAAGGACAAACCAAGACTAATACTGACAAAACCACATAATTATAACATATAGTTACAACAGTGCAAAGCAATATCATAATTTGATAAAGAGCAGACCATGGGCACAGTAAAAAAGTCTCCAAGTCCCGATAGCCTCATCATCTCACGCAGGTGGCAGAAGGGAGAAACTCTCCCTGCCATGAACCTCCAAGCGCCGCCAACTTGCCAATGCAGCACCATTGGAAGCACCCGACCGCAGCAGACTTTGAGTCCGTCCAAAAACTTCGAGCCTCCGACCAGCCCCTCCGACACAGCCTCTCCGAGCACCATCCTCTGCCGAGTGCTTCGACCTCACCCCGGCCGCCGAGCAACAAGCAAAGCCGAGGACTCGGGGCCTTCCCCTCCGGAGATTCCGGACCACACAGTAGCAGCAGCAGCGAAGCAGGCATTTCAGAAGTTTCACTAGATGTTCCTCCGTGCTCTCACGTCCGTCTCCATCAAATCAGGATTGTGCACGGCACCCTACTGGATAAATAACAGACATCACCACCGGAGTGGCCGCTGCGAGCTGTGTCGCGCTGCCATCTTCCGCCCTCTCATTTTGTGAAGAGAGTTGCAAAATAATGAAAATCTAATCCATGTCTTCCTTTAGAGATCCTCTTTCATTATCTGTACTTGTAAAACAATATCTTTAGATTTTCCTCAACTGCATTTGCTAGTATATTTTCACCTATTCTGCTCTCCCATTTTCATTTTTAATTCCACACCTATATTTTCAAGATTCAAGATTGCTTAATGTTATTTCCTGTACACGAATGCAAGGAGAATGAATTAATTCCTATTTCACATCCAATGTAGCACAAAAAACTCTCAATAACATAAATAACACAATAATTTTTTTAAAAAATAAGTATAAATACATAAGATAACTTGTATGCATTTCCATCCTCCAGGCTTTGTGCTGTACTGAGTATATCATAAGCATCCCTCTTCCTGTCACCCATGCACACAGTCGTCCACAAGGCACTATTTCTGGGAGAACCTATTTCACTGAAATCCCTTCAATGGCTCCTGTTGCTCATAAGCCAAATTGTCATATTTCCAACTGCCTTTCACCACTACCCATTTGCGTCGCATGGTGGACATGCTATGTACTGAAAATGTGCTGAATTCTATACCCTGTGTGCCTTTTACACAGGTTGTATCACAGTTAATAGAACAGTGCAACATAGTACAAGCCCTTTGCCCATGATATTGTGCTGACCTTTTAATCTTCTCTAAATCAGTCTAATCCTTCCCAACCTATAGTTCATCATTTTTCTATCAGCCATATGCCTAACTAAGAGTCTCTTATATGGCACGGAGTTCCAGGCTCCATGCAGAATATTACCTGTCTACAACCACGCTTTGCCTTCTGTGAGCAAGCCAATTCTGGATCCACAAAGCAAGGTCCCCTTGGATCCCATGCCTCCTTACTTTCTCAATTAGCCTTGCATGGGGTACCTTATCAAATGCCTTGCTGAAATCCATATACACTACATCTACTGCTCTGCCTCCATCGATGTGTTTAGTCACATCCTCAAAAAATTCAATCAGGCTCATAAGGTACAACCTGCCTTTGACAAAGCCATGCTAATCATATATATTCCTAATCATATTATGCTTCTCTAAATGTCCGTAAATTCTGCCTCTCAGGATCTTTTCCATCAACTTACCAACCACTTAAGTAAGACTCACTGGTCTATAATTTCCTGGGCTATTTCTACTCCCTCTCTTGAATAAGGGAACAACATCTGTAGCCCTGCAATCCTCCAGAACCTCTCCTGTGCCTGTTGATGATGCAAAGATCATCACCAGAGGCTCAGCAATCTCCTCCCTCGCCTCCCACAGTAGTCTGGGGTACATCTCATCCAGTCGCGGAGACTTATCCAACTTGATGCTTTCCAAAAGCTCTAGCACATCCTCTTTCTTAACGTCTATATGCTCAAGCTCTTCAATCCAATGTAAGTCATCCCTACACTCACCAAGATCCTTTTCTGTAATGAATACTGAAGCAAAGTATTCATTAAGTACCTCTGCTATCTCCTCCGGTCCCATACACACTTTTCCACTGTCACACTTGATTGGTCCTATTCTCTCACGTCTGATCCTTTTGCTCTTTCCATACTTGTAGAATGCCTTGGGGTTCTCCTTAATCCTGCTCGCCAAGGCCTTCTCAGGGCCCCTTCTGGCTAATTTCATTCTTAAACTCCTTCCTGCTAGCCTTATAATCTTTTAGATCTCTAGCATTACCTAGTTTTTTGAACCTTTCGTAAGTTTTTCTTTCTTCTTGACTAGATTTTCTACAGCCTTTGTATAGCACGGTTCCTGTACCCTACCATCCTTTCCCTGACTCATTGGAACATACCTATGCAGAATGCCACGCAAATATACCCTGAACATTTGCCACATTTCTGCCGTACATTTCCCCGAGAACATCTGTTTCCAGTTTATGCTTCCAAGTTCCTGCCTGATAGCTTCATATTTTCCCTTACTCCAATTAAACACTTTACTAACTAGTCTGTTCCTATCCCTCTCCAATGCTATAGTAAAGGAGATAGAATTGTGATCACTATCTTCAAAATGCTCTCCCACTGAGAGACCTGACACCTGACCAGGTTCATTTCCCAATACCAGATCAAGTACAGCCTCTCCTCTTGTAGGCTTATCTACATATTGTGTCAGGAAACATTCCTAAACACACATAACAAACTCCACCACATCTAAACCCCTTGCTCTAGGGAGGTGCCAATCAATATTTGGGAAATTTAAATCTCTCTCCACGACAGCCCTGTTATTATTACACCTTTCCAGAATCTGTCTCCCTATCTGCTCCTTGATGGCCCTGTTACTATTGGGTGGTCTATAAAAAACACCCAGTGAGTTATTGACCCCTTCCTGTTTCTAACTTCTGCCCACAGAGACTCCGTAGACAATCCCTCCATGACTTCCTCCTTTTCTGCAGCCGTGACACTATCTCTGATCAGCATTGTCACGTCCTCACCTCTTTTGTCTCCCTCCCTGTCCTTTCTGAAACAACTGAAGCCTGGCACTCTAAATAACCATTCCTGCCCCTGAGCCATCCTAGTCTCTGTAATGGCCACAACATCATAGCTCCGAGTTTTGATCCATGCTGTAAGCTCATCCACCTTGTTTATGATGCTTCTTGCATTAAGATAGACACATCTCAAACCATCGGTCTGAGTGCATCCCTTCTCTATCACCTGCCTATCCTCCCTCTCGCACCAACTCTAAGCTTTCTCTATTTGTGAGCCATCTGACCCTTTCTCTGTTTCTTCAGTTCAGTTCCCACCCCCTAGCAATTCTAGTTTAAACTCTCTCCAATAGCCTTAGCAAACCTCCCTGCCAGGATATTGGTCCCCCTCAGATTCAAGTGCAATCCATCCTTTTTGTGCAGGTTACTCCTGCCCCAAAAGAGGTCCCAATGATCCAGAAATTGGAATCCCTGCCCCTTGCTCCAATCCCTCAGCCACGCATTTATCCTCCACCTCACTCTATTCCTATACTCACTGCCGCGTGGCACAGGCGATAATCCCAAGATTACTACCTTCGAGGTCCTGCTTCTCAACTTCCTTCCTAACTCCCTGTAGACTGTTTTCAGGGCCTCCTCCCATTTCCTACCTATGTCGTTGGTACCGATATGTACCACAACCTCTGGCTGTTCACCTTCCCACTTCAGGATATCATGGACGCAATCAGAAACATCCTGGACCCTGGCACCTGGGAGGCAAACTACCATCTGTGTTTCGTTCCTGTGTCCACAGAATCACCTGTCTGACCCCCTAACTATAGAGTCCCCTAATACTGCTGCCTTCTTCCTTTCCCTACCCTTCTGAGCCACAGGGCCAGACTCTGTGCCAGAGATGTGGCCACTGTTGTTTCCCCCAGGTAGGCCATCCCCCCCAACAGTACTCAAACAGGAGTACTTATTGTTAAGGGGGGCAGCCACTGGGGTACTCTCTTGTATCTGACTCTTGCCCTTCCCTCTCCTGACTATTACCCACTTATCTGTCTCCCGATACTTACTTATCGCTTCTCTCTATCACCTCCTCACTTTCCCTGACAAGACGAAGGTCATCGAGCTGCAGCTCCAGTTCCCTAACTCAGTCTGTAAGGAGCTGCAGCCTGACACACCTAAAGCAGAAGTGGCCTTCCAGGAGGCTGAGAGTCTCCTGGACTTCCCACATCTGATACACAGTACAGAACACCAGCCTCACAGACATGCTTCCTGTTTCTATTCTTCACAGGTAACCTACCTTGCCTCAACCCATTATCACTGAAGCCCCTTTGAGCCAAAGCCCTCCTACTCTGACTCCCTCTACTGTTGCCTGCTCTATAAAGCTGTCTTCTTTTAAACTCTTCGTGCTTGTCTAACTCGCTGACGTCCACGTGCTTGTGCAGTCGTCCTTCAATCCTTTGTTAATGATTGTTCTAACATGGTATCCTATTTCACAACCCAATAATCCCACCCTACCAAGCTCACTCTTTTTTTTAAATCTCCCTCTAAATTTCACCAAAAGCCCTGTAACCATTCACTCTTTACTTCAAGGGAGATTGATATCACTTCCCTCATAATCCTCCATTCTTTGTCAGCCCTTTAGCTCTTCCACCTATCATCTCCCAGCTTCTTCCTTCATCCCGTCTCCCACATCCTCCCACTTTCCCCCTCATCAATCAGCTGCCAACTCGTACTCCTTCCCCTCCGCCAACTTATTCTGGCTTCTGCTCGCGTCCTTTCTAGTCCTGTTGAAAAGTCTCAGCCCGAAACTTTGACTGTTTACTCTTTTCCATAGATACTACCAGACCAGCTGAGCTCCTCCAGCATTTTGTGTGTTTGGGTGTTTCTCTGGATTTCCAGCATCTTCAGACCTCTTGTGTTTCTCATAATCCTGATCAGAGGGACGCAGCAACTGGCTTTGGCCAGCGCAGTAATCGGAGCAAATGCTTCTCTCTCCTGCACTAATTGTCCATTTTCCATTTACTTTGACAGATGTGTAGTTCCTGTGTGAGACAAAATCTCGTATTGGTCTACTTGTTTGTAACTCTATTGTGGGAAAGTTCAACGTGATTCTCAGTTGGAATTAGAATAAGTGTGATCTGTAGGAATTGCTTTGGGTTGACAGTTATGTGTTTTATATTGTAGTCCGTGGCTGTAGAAGGATATGAGCTCGGAATGCATGCACCAGGGTTAAAGCTGAAAGGAGCAGGAGCTTACAGGGCAGCTCACAACATTATTAAGGTAAGTTTCTCCATCAGAAAATTATCTGATGCTGAGCTAAATGAACAGTAATCTCTGATTACCGGGCGCCCCTGGGACGTTAGTGGTGTTGGATTGGCAGATTTTCCAGACTGTTGGATATTTTTTCTCTTTATGCAACAACAAACTTTTAATGCACTTCAGTCCAACAGCAGCATAATAATTTTCCTAGTGAATCAGGGAGTGTAGCTGTAGAGCCCCAGTGAATCAAAGCACTACAGCACAGAAACAGGACCTTCAGCTGAGCTAGTCCATGCAAAAGTATTATTCTGCCACACATGGTACAAGACCTCTGCTCCAGCCCTATCTCAAAATCCCTGCCAAGCCCCGTCCTACAATCCGACCTCAGCCTACAACCCCGGACCAAGGGTCACCACCATCTTTTACCTGGACCCTTCTTGTGTATGGCTTTGGGGGACAGGCATTTTCCGTTCGTTCTGTTGAGAAATTTAAATAACGTGGTGGGGCAAGTAAGTGTGAAGAACCCGTGATCTCAGTATCATTCGAGGTGTCGACTTCTGTTTCACAGGCCCACGCGACAGCTTGGCACACGTACGACAGGCTCTGGCGCAGTCGCCAAAAAGGTAATGAGCTCTCAAGATTAAGAAAGAAGGGTCTCAAACGTAAGTGAAACCTGTAGCGCAAGGCTCAGCTGATATCCGTGGTGTAGAGTGAAGTATACTGCACAGTTTGGCTGTGTAGGTGAGCAGTGTTGATGAAATGAACTTTTGTCACTTTGAGGTAGAACTCTTGAGGCTTGTGCTCCAGATTCAGTAAGCCCATTCAAGCCATTGGAAGGATCTATGTTGGACCTTAGCTCAGCACATGTTGTATCTCAGTTTAAGAATAAAACTCTGAGCAGTTCTGTAGAGTTGTGAGAAGTTGCGATCTTCCTCCTTCGAGATGGCGTTCAGTTGAGATTTTAAAAAGATAGTCATGTTTGTGATAGGATTTCCAGAGATTAAATGAGGAATCAGTTGTTTAATGAACAAGAAACCAGAGAGCTCAGATTTGAGATATCTGGCAAAGGAAAATTAGAATAATTAGTGCGTGTTTCATAACGCAAGTTATGAAAGCACCAGCTGGAAGTGTTGCAAAGGCCAAATCAATAGAAATATGCTAGTGTAAATATACAGATATACACTATTTGCCAGGCCATATGTTTCAATATCAGAGAGGGTGCAGGGCAGATTTACCACAATGCTGCCTGGATTAGAGAGCATGTTTAATGAGGATAGGCTGAGCGAGTTAGGGCTTTTCTCTTTGGAATGAAAGAGGATAAGAGATTTTATATTTATTTATTTAGAGATACAGTGCAGAACAGGACTTCCTGGCCCAATGATCTGCACCATCCAGCAACCCACTGATTTAACCCTAGCCTAATCACAAGACCAATTAACCGACGAACCAGTACACCTCTGGACTGTGGGAGGAAACTCATGCACACACATGGGGAGAATGTACAAACTTTTTTACAGAGGTCACTGGAATTGAACTCAGACTGTTACACCCCAAGCTGTAATACAGTCATGCTAACCACTGCACTGTCGTGGTTACCATGATAAAGGTGTACAAAATGATGAGAGGTGTAGATCATGTGGACAGCTGGAGACCACTTGCCAGGACGGAAAAGGTTAATATGAGGGCACATAAATCTAAGGCGATTGGAGGAAAGTTTAGGAGGGATGTCAAAGGTAGGTTTTCCACACAGTGAGCAGTGGGTGGGTGGAACTCCTGCCACAGGTGGCACTAGAGGCATTTAAGAGACTCTTAGGCACACAATGAAAGAAAATTGGAGGCCTATTCGTAAACATGAGAAAGTCTGCTACAAATCTAAAGTAAGACACACGAAATACAGAAGGAACTCAGCGTGTCAGGCAGCATCAATGGAATAAATAATTGACATTTTGGACCGGGACCCCACTTCAGGACTGATTAGAGGCCTATGTGTGAGGGAAGGGTTAGATTGATCTTAGAGAAGGTTAAAATGTGGACTCAACCTCATGGAGCAAAGGGTGTGTATCATGGTGTTATGTTTTATGTTCTATGTTCACAGAGGAGGGTTTGGTTTAAACCAGCAAATGTCAAAGCCTGGAGATCTTGCCTGATAGAGAGGACAAAAGGTGGCCCAGGATGTTGTGGAAGAGCTTCAACTTGGGAACTAGTTTAACTTACAACATCACAACTGAAATATTTATATTGCAGTTTAGAGATTATGTGTACTTATTAACCATTCTTTTACTATTAAAGGCATAGTGGGTATTTCCATCACAAGTGAGTGGGGAGAGCCGGTGGATATTACCGGCCTACAGGATATTGAGGCTGCAGAGCGATACATCCAGTTTAATCTTGGCTGGTTTGCCAACCCAATTTTCAACGGGGACTACCCTCAAGTTATGAAAGACTACATTGGTAAGTATAAAATAATAAGTTAATCTGGCACCAAAAAAAAATCAAAAGCGCAAAGTAAATAAACTTGTTTAGACCATGAGACCAAAAGATATAGGAGCAGAATTAGGCTACTTGGCCCATCGAGTCTGCTCCACCATTTCATCATCGCTGATTCAACGTTCTTCTCAGCCCTAATCTCCTGCCTTTTACCCATATCCCTTCATGCCCTGACCCAGCGAGAATCTATCAACCTCTGCCTTAAATATACATACAGACTTGGCCTCCACAGCTGCCTGTGGCAACAGATTCCACAGATTCATCACTCTCTGGCTAAAGAAATTCCTTCTGTCCTCCATTCTAAAGGGATGCCCCTCTATTCTAAGGCTGTGTTGTCCTCTGGTCTCCCACCAAAAGAAACATCCTCTCCACATCCACTCTATCAAGACTTTTCACCATTTGATAGGTTTCAATTAGCTGACCCCTCATTCTTCTGAATTCCAGTGAATACAGGCCCAGAGCCATGAAACATTGTTCATATAACAAGCCATTCAATCCTGGAATCATTTTTACGAACGTCCTTTGAATCCTCTCCACAGATGCCTATAAATCTGATTTTCCATTGGATTACTCAGGGGTCTAAAATGCCACCAGGTGAATCTTAAGAAAGGTTGGGTGAAAATTCGAACTAGGGGTCATACAATAAGGTTGAGAGGTTAAGTGTTTAAGGGGAACATGAGGGGGAGCTCCTTCACTCAGAAGGTGGTGTGAGTGTGGAACAAGATGCCAGGGGAAGTAGTGTATGTGGGTTTGATTGTGACATTTAAGAAAAGTTTGGATAGGTACATGGGTGGGAGACATGGAGGGCTACTCTATGGTCTTGGCGCAGGTCAATGGACTTGGCAGAATAAGAGTTCGGCACATATTTGAAGGGCCGAAAGGCCTGTTTCTGTGCTGTAGTGCTCTATGGCTTTAATATATTGTGTTTACTTGCAGTCGAGTGTGAAATGAGACTAAATTTACAGTTTTTAATTTCCTTTGCTGAATACTGTTATAATAGGCCGAATAGGAAACCTGACTGGGGGATACTCCAGTGTGCCTTCTGAGTTCAGCTTGGCTCTGACTTAGAGATTCACCATACCACAGTGATATGCCAAAGCAGTGAATGGGACCATTGGGGCCTTCAGTAATGGACTCCTGCGTGCATCAATGAGATTATTTTAAGTAAGGAATGTTGGATCCTGATGCTTTTGCAATCCAAAGATTCTTCATCAGTCAAGAATCAGGATATCTCTGGTATATGTCGTGAAATTTGTTTTGCGGCAGCAGTACTTTGCAATATATAATAAAAACTATACATAACAATAAATATATACAAACAAAAATTAGATAAGTGGCACAAAAAGAGAGGAAAAGTGGTGAGGTAGTGTTCATGGACCATTAAGAAATCTGGTGGTAGAGGGGAAAAAGCTGTTCTTAAAATGTTGAGTGTGTGTCTTCAGTCTCCTGTACCTCCTCCCTGAGGGTAGCAAGGAGAAGGGGGCACGTCCTGGGTGATGGGGGTCCTCAATGAGGCATCACCATTTGTAGGTGTCCTCAATGTTGAGAATGCCAGTGCCTGGGATGGGGCAAGCTAAACAATAAAACTAGTTGTGTATGATTGTCTTGTTAAGTGTTACAAGAACAAAAAGAAGAAGCATTAAGAAAACAAAGATAAGACCAGACTAAAGAGTAGTTTTGGTCGTCTCATACTGAGACTAGAGATGACAAAATGTGTTGGAACCCTTTTTCTTTTTACACTGCATGTCAATAATTTGGATGACGGAATTGATGGCTTTGTGGCCAAGTTTGTGTACTGTCACATACCCCGTGACGGGAATAAAGAACCAGCAGAGATGGAGAACACTTTGGAGTCTCGTATTGCTAACAACTAATAATATTTATTAGTAACTACGCAATACAGTAATATTAAAGTAAATAATTCACACAGGTTAGCAATGATTATATATAAAAGTAAGTGTGGAATATATATGTATGAAAACGAAGCTTCTTTAAGTCTAGGGGTAAAAAGATACAGTCTTACGATGTTGAATAAAGTTCAGTTCAGTTCGTGGTACTGACTTGAGCAGTGATGGAGAGACAGTGAGAGAGAGAGAGAGAGAGAGAGAGTTGAGTCTTCAGGTGAGCTGATGCCGTTGATCTTCTCGTCGTCCTCCGAAATCCTTTACAAGTCACCGACCGTGACTTTAACCAGGGGGACCGGTTTCCTGTGGTGGAGCTATCACCCCGGCGAGGGTGGACACATAGACAACTCCCCACCAGTCAACCCCTTCTTCAGCGGTGGAATGGCAATTTGGAATTGATCCTCCAAAACCCACTTTCCCTGCGGGCACAACAATGTTCATTCAGTGTCCAGATCATGTGTCTGAGGTCTGTATCATCTGACCTCCCATTTATTTCACCAGGCTGAGCATCACTTGTCACTCAAAGAGTGCCTCCCTCCTTTGTAAAGGACTGCAAGCAGGCAACAAGTCCTTGAAAGTTACATCAACAATCTGCCTTCGGTCACCATGGCAACCTTCGAGCTGCTCGGTGCTGTCTCCAACTCCAAACTCAGTAGAAATCCAAAGTTACTTCCAATGCCTTAAAGTGACAGTCCAACTGTCAATCTTCATCTCTCTCTCTCTTTTCCAAAAGCAACATATTGGTTGTAAATAACTGTCTCTCTCTCTCTCTCTCCTTTCCAAACAAACCATCAATGATAAATGTCTCTCTCCAAACAGTTAATAGGGGTACTCCAGGATCCCCTCACAGTACAATATGAAGATAGGTGGAGGGGCAGGTAATATTGAGGAAGCAGGGAGGCTGCAGAAGGTCCTGAACAGATTAGAAGAATACTCAAAGAAGTGGCAGATGGAATACAGTGTTGGGAAGTGCATGACCATGCACTTTGGTAGAAGAAATGAAAGTGTAGACCATTTTCTGAATGGAAAGAAAATTTAAAAATCTTAGGTGCAAAGGGACTTGGAATTCTTCGTACAGGATTCCCTAAAGGTTAATTTGCAGGTTGAGGTGGTGGTGAGGAAGGCAAATACAGCGTTGGCATTCATTTTGAGAGGACTAGAATATAAAAGCAAGGATATAATGTTGAGGCTTCATAAGGCACTGGTAAGGACTCACTGTGAGCAGTTTTGGGCCCTTTATCTAAGAAAGGATATTCTGATACTGGAGAGGTTCAGAGGTGGTTCGCGAGAATGATTTCAGGAATTAAAGGGTTACCATATGATGACTGACTGATGGCTCTGGCCTGTACTCCCTAAATGGTCGGGGGGGGGGGTAGGGGGAGGAATCTTATTGAAACCTATCAAATGTTGAAAGGACTCAATAGAGTGGATGTGAGGAGGATGTTTCCTATGGTGGGGGAGTCTAGGACCAGAGGGCACAGCCTCAGAATAGAGTGACATCCATTTAGAACAGAGATGAGGAGGAGTTTCTGTAGCCAAAATGTGGTGAATCTGTGGAATTCATGGCCACAGACAGCTGTGAAGGCCAAGCCATTGGGTGTATTTAAAGCAGGGATTGATAGATTCTCCATTAGTCAGGGCACGAAGGCGTATGGGCAAAAGGCAGGAGATTGGAGCTGAGAGGGAAATGGATCGCCCACGATGAAATGGTGCAGCAGAACTGATGGGCCAAATGGCCGAATTCTGATCCTGTATTTTACAGTGTTATGATATAAAATTTCACTGATAACAATTAACCTATAAAAAGCCAGATTTAAATGGTGTGACAACTAAGTTTCTAGAAACATATAGAAGCAACTGTACTATAATTACTGGAAAATTCACATGCACATATATGGGTGATTATGTAAAAATGCAAGCAAGCATAGGAAGTTTCAACTACAAGGAAAATAATAATTCTACACCTCAATCCAACAGGTGCAGAACAAAATTCATAAAATCCTAGATAGAATGGAGCCACAAACACGTTTCCTGGGGAAGCTGTAATGTCCTGTGTGGCATCAGAAATGCTGGCAGGGTATAAATCCTTTTCATGGGATTTGCTTTAATCTATTCAGCAGGGTACCAAGGGAGTAGTTGTTCATTTTGTCCACAATCTAAGTGAGTTACCAGGGTTATTATCAGCAACTTCTAATGCACCCTTTCCAACTGTTTCAAGTTAGAAAAATGTGGGAGATGCTGATTGAATCTGACAATTTTTGTGAGGAAACTGTGCAAACGATTCTCACAACAGAGAAAATCTAGAAACAAATGAGGCCAGTTTAAGATCTGGGTAAACGTGGCACTGGTATTGTTCAAAGTATCTAACCGTTGTTCCCACATCTAACCAGCCTTGGTGTTTATCGTTAACAGGGAGGAAGAGTTCACAGGAGGGACAGGTTAACTCCAGGCTGCCCGCCTTCACTCCGCAGGAGAAATACTTCATCAGAGGCACAGCAGACTTCTTTGGACTGGGTCACTTCACAACCCGCTACATCACCAGCAAGAATTACCACCACAGCAAGGGGCCAAGTTATCACACCGATCGTGACCTAGTGGAACTCGTCGACCCACAGTGGCCGGACCCAGGATCCGAATGGCTGTACTCGGTCCCCTGGGGCTTCAGGAGAATCCTGAACTTTATAAAGGTATTTACTGCGGGTCGGATTGCTTACCCCAAACTGTTCCTTCTAGAGTAACAAGGAAGGGTTTATACTCTTCATGATCCCTTGACTTGCTAAATGCTATGAGCTAAGGGTGTCCTTTGTCAAGTCTTCAGCAGTTTGTGTGTGACGGCAATCTGAAAATAACCACACCACCTGATCGATTAGGGTGAAACGTGAATTACTCTCTTAATTGCCTAACATCGCATTTACCGACTTAAGGCTGATTTATACTTGTGCGTCAAATGTACACCATAAATACGGCGTAGTGGCGCACCCTATGCTGTACTCTACGCAAACCCTACACCGTAGCCTGACGTGCACCTTTCCCAAAATGTAACTACGCGTTGCAGCGACACAGACCGCAACAACTGTGATTGGTCCGCTTGGCAGCATCGCATTTCCTCCTACGCTGCAATAGCTTCCCATTGGGCGACTGAAGGGCAGGGAAGGAACTCTGGCTGCAATGCTTTCCATAAAGCTTTACAGACCTCTGAAATTATGGGGGACCCTGTGCTTGACGCCAGTTTGTAGCTAGCTGCTACAGCCTTTTGACTTCCACCTGAAGCTAAAACTCAACTGGTGATTGCCAGTCTCTGAGTATACTGTGCGTATACTGATGTGAAATAAATGGTTGGAGACGATGAACCAAATCGTCAAATCTACCTGCCGACATCCGAGAATATTTGAAATGCATTTCCTCGTCCATGTCTCTCAGTGGCCGGACAAGCACAGAAAATTCACCCTCCTTCAGTTTCAGTCGCCATTGTTTGAAGTTTGAGTTTCTTCGTGTTGAGTTTCAACATGAAGAAACTCAACACAGTGGCATAGAAACCCCACCGCCAACTAGCGTTTTGGCGGTGAATTGCAGAGCGATGCAGACACACCAATGTACAAGTATAAATGCTCACAACGGCGTAGGCCACTTGCGTAGGCTACGGCGCAAGCTAGTACACACAAGTATAAACCAGCCTTTAGCCTTCAAATTAAGAAAGAATTGGAGAAGACATTAAAAAGATTTTATTGAAAAGGTTCTTGGAATGAGGGACTAAGGAAACAGAGGGGTTGGGTTAGTTCTTTTTGCAGCTGAGAACGTGGCACTGGTGTTTGCCAATTTGCAGCAAGCTTCTCTCTGCAAATCCACTCATCATTTCTTTTATAATAATTGTTGCAGGATGAGGGAGATTTATTTTTATTTCATTTAGAGGTACAACACCCAATGAGCCATGCGGCCCCTGCAACCCCTGATTTAACCCTAGCCTAATCACAGGACAATCTACAATTAACCTACTGATCACCCAGTGGGGTGGGGGTATTGTGAATGAGAGATCATGGGTATAAAGTAAAGTGGAAGGCACATGGAGAAGCTTCCTTGCACATCGGTGGTTGGAGTTGCACTGAACTGCCTGCAGATGTGTTGGGGCCCATCCCATGAGTGTTTCAGGGAATTGAACACATTTATAGTGAGGAAACATTTGCAAAGGTACGGAAGAGTGGGGGAGAAACTCTGATCGACACCTCTGTCTCTGACGTAACTACTTTATGACTTAGTAATAAAGATATAATCAGTTACCCTGTTGTAAACTCTGACTCTAGATTAGATTAGCTTTATCTGTCACATGTACATTGAAACATACAGTGAAATGCGCCACTTGCATCAAATCAAGTCAGCGAAGGTTATGCTGGGCAGCCTGCAAGTATTGCCACACTTCATAGCATGTCTACAACTTACTAAGCCTAACCATATATCTTTGGAACATGGGAGGAAATCAGAGAGCCCTCAGGAAATTCGTGCAATCATGGGGTGATTGTACAAACTCCTTATAGACAGTGGTGGAAATCAAACCCTTATTTCACAGCTGGCAATGTAAAGCATTATGCTAACTGCTACACTCCTGCATCACTCTCAAGTAACTGCCAAGTTTGTTTTAAATATAGGAGATTCATCAGTTTCTCAATGGATATTATGGTGTGTTTTGAGCAAGAGCCTTTACTTAAAATTATTTCAGAATTCAGCTCCCACCGCCACCAACCCACCCACTGCTGACCCCCCATCCCCATCTTCGACTTCCAGCCAATTACCCAACTACCTATCAAACTGTTTTTGAAATTAAGCGTGAATCTCTTGAGTGATGGAGCTCTGAGGATGTTGTGGACCCATCCAGTGGGGGCAATGTTCAGACTATGCAGCAATATTTCACTAGTTTGGGATTTGGTTTGTCACCTAAAACACCCGCAAATTTTTAACCGATGTACTGTGGAGAGTATTCTAACTGTCTGCATCACTGTCTGGTATTGGGGGGGGGGGGGGCTACTGCACTGGATCGTAATAAGCTACAGAGAGATACAGAGATACACCCTCGGTGTTTCAGGAACAGCTTCTTCCCCTCCTCCATCAGATCGCTGAACGTACAATGAACCCATGAACACTTCTTCAGTGTTTTTCCCTCTCTTTTTATATATACTTACTGTAATTTATAGTTTTTATTATGTACTGTGATGTCGTGCTGCCATAAAACATTAAATGTCAGGACATATGCCAGTGATTTTAAATCCAATTCCGATTCTGATTGGCAGCAGAAAAAGGCCAGTAACATCATAAAGGGCCCACCCAGCCTGCTGATGGACTGTCTGTCCCACTCCCATCAGGGAGGAGGCTATATGGCATCTGTGCTGGGACCACCGGACTCAAAAACAGTTACTTCCTTCAGTCAGCACCTCCACCCACTAACTCCACCACCACTTTATTATTTCCCATCAGTACAGCCCAGTGTCACTTCATGGACATATTCCATGTTATGTTTACTCTTTTTTTTTTTACTATTTGCTTGCTTTGTCATCTTTTGCACATTGGATATGAGCCCATCTTTGTTGTGTGTGTTTTTTTTCATGAATTGTGTTTCTTTGTTCTGTGGCTGGCTGCGACGAATCTCAAGGTTGAATATGGTATACATAGTTTGATAATAAATTTGAACTTTGAATATTTTGCCCTGCCACTTGAATTTGCGCAATTAGATGCTTTTTCTTTAAATTTGATGCCATATTTAACATTTTTTTAGTTATCTTCAGATGCAGGGTCCTCCCCTTGGAATATTATCTCTTTAGAATGTATCCATTCAGCCTGTTCTTTTAAGATTAGCTTTATTTGTCACATGTACATCGAAACACAGAAAAAGCAATGTTTTGTGTCAACAACCAACAGGGCAGCTCGCAAACATTGCCATGATTGCGGCACCAACACAACATGCCTACAACTTAACAACGTGTTCACCTTTGGAAGGTGGGAGGAAACTGGAGCACCCAGATGAAACCCATGAAGTCACAGGGAGAACATACAAACTTGTTACAGATATTGTGGGAATTGAACCCCTATCAGTTGTCACTGGTGTTGGAAAGTGAGTGCGCTAACCACTATGCTACCATGCCACCTGTTCTGAAAGATCCAGTAAATGTTTGCCACTGCGTCATGATTGAAGGACCCATTAATGTGCGGCAAAAGGAGAAAGGGAACTAATCAATCTCTGAACTCTTTCACCGTTCAAAGTTCTAAGTAAATTTATTATCAACGTACACAATGTCACCTGAGTTTCATTTTCTTGTGGGCAATCACCAGCAAATACAGGAATCACGATAGAATCAGTGAAAGACTGCACCCAACAGGACAGACAAACCACCAGTGTGCAGAAGACAACAAATTGTGCAAATACGACAAGAAATATATATAAATAATAAACAAATAAGGAATAAATATCAGGAACATGAGATGAAGAGTCCATAGGTTATGGGAACAGTTCAGTGTTGGGGTGAGTGACATTATCTCAGTCGTTACCAGTCTTCAGGCTCTTGAACCGAACACTTGCGGGCTGCTGCTAGGTCATCCTCTGACGGTGTTGGTTGTTGACGCAAACATGGCATTCCACTGTACATTTCAATGTACATGTGACAAATAATCTTCATACTTGGAAGGGGTGCAACATAAAAGGGAAGTTTGCTTTCAGCACTTGCTGAGAAACAAAACCAGAGGATCAAGCTTTGAAACAAAAACAGAATTGCAGTAAGAACTCAGCCAGTCAAGCAGTATCTGTGGAAAGTACAACCAGTTAATATTTCAAGTTGAATACCCTACATGGTCCAATGTGTTAACTGGTTTTTCTTTTTACAGTTGGAGCTTCACTAACTGAGTTCTTCCAGCATCTCTGTTTATGTTTTATGTCACTCGGGCTGTCAAGAATTGTGAGGCACTGATGAAGGAGCCTCACGACCTTGCTGCGGGTGAGTTGTGGCTGATCTCCCTACTGTTCTGTTGAGACTCATGAGCAGACTTGGAACTGGAGCTCTGAAAGATGGAAACTAAGCCACGCATCATTTTCAAATAGTAAAAGGAAACAAAGAAAAATGTCTTTATTATAGGAAACAAAACAAACATTAAATACACAGATTACACGGGGCATAGACTCAGAATAGAGGGACATACATTTAGAACGGAGATGAGGAGGAATTCCTTTAGACAGAGGATAGTGAATTTGTGGCCATAGGCAGCTGTGGAGGTCAAGTCGTTGGGTATATTTAAGGCGGAGATTGATAAGATTCTTAATTAGTCAGGGGATGAAAGGTTACCAGGAGAAGGCTGAAGAATGGGTTTGAGAGGAAAATGGATCAGCCATGATGAAATGGCTGAGCAGACTCAATGTGCCAAATGGTCTAATTCTTTTCCTATCTCTTATGGTCTTGTAGTCTTAAAACAAAACTTTGGGAGAATATTTCAGACACTTAATTTGAGGTGAAGGGTAGGTGCGACCTCCAGTTAAAGTCCATCTGGAAAAGAATCAGAAAGATTGATCTCATTAATTGTACAATATATGTGGAAATGCTGATTTCATTACATCCTCATTTGGATCTCAAGGTGCTGAACATAAAATGAATTACTTTCCTGTCATTATTACTGTACTTATTGTTTGTACACAAGTTCATTTGTTGAGAAGTCACTAGCTCTTTGTTCAAGAAAAACCACCAAACACATTTAAAATAATAGATCACCTTCAGCAGAAATGGCTCATCTCTAGTTGGTCAGCAATTCCATAAATTCCTGTGATTTTTTTTAAAGAAGGAAATCAAAGGAACAAGAAGTGGATATAAGGAAAGTGTCTGCTGTGAAGGAATTACCTTTGGAGGGAAACGGAAAACCAATGTTTTGTTTTGGGTCCAAAATGTCGTATGTACATTTCCCCCCCACAGATGCTACCCGACCCACTGAGTTCCTGGAACTCTTTGTGTCATGCTCCAGACTTTTTTAATTATTTAAATTTATTTATTGAGATACAGTGCAGAAAAGCCCCTTTCAGCCCTTCGAACTGTGCCTTCCAGCAATCCACTGATTTAATGACAGCGTAATCATGAGACAATTTACAATGACCAATTAACCTACCAACCAGTATGTCTTTGCACTGTGGGAGGAAACCTACGCAGTCACAGGGAGAACGTACGAACTCCTTACAGGCAGTAGTGGGAACTGAACTTGGGTCGCTGGTACTGTAAAGTATTGAGTACCACTACTTTACCATGTGGGCACGTGGCCAAGTGGTTAAGGCATTGGACTAGCGACCTGAAGGTCATGAGTTCGAGCCCCAACTGAGGGAATGTATTGTCTCCTTGAGTAAGGCACTTAATCACACAGTGCTCTGTGACGACACTGGTGCCAAGCTGTATGGGTCCTATTGCCCTTCCCTTGGACAACATCGGTGTCGTGGAGAGGGGAGACTTGCAGCATGGGCAACTGCTGGTCTTCCATACAACCTTGCCCAGGCCTGAGAGTGAAGACTTTCCAGGCGCAGATCCATGGTCTCGCAAGACTCTACCCTGCTGTCCCAGTATCTGTGCTCTTTGTTATGGTACCTGCTACATCCCAATATAAAAGGGATGAATAATTTTGATTCGTAATGCTTTTGTTTTCCGATGTGTTTCAGGGTCGCTATGGTAACCCTAGGATCTACGTGACAGAAAATGGAGTTTCGGAGAAACAGCTGTGTACTGAACTGTGTGACAAGTGGCGAATACAGTATATGAATAATTACGTTAATGAGATTCTTAAAGGTACCTTTGTCATATGAAGATAATGAATTTCTATTACAACCACACACATTACTCAGTGAAGTAATTACTAATGTTATCTTCCCCATGGGAGTGAACAAAATTTAGAAGTCAGGAAGAATTTCTTTTTAAATGAGATCTGATTGTCTGCTGAAGAAAGTAGGGACATTGGTACCTGACACCTCCAGCAGCCTGGGTCCAATCCTGACCTGTGGTTCTTTCCCCAACAGCGGTGGGTGCTCCAGGTCCCCCTCACATCCCACAGGCAGGTGGTTTGTTCCTTGGCTACTGTGGTGAAGGATTTAAAAATGGTGAGCAGGTTGATAAGGATAGGGTTGTTAAGAAGGTGTATGGTGTGTTGGCCTTCATTAGTTGGGGGATTGAGTAATGTTGCAGCTTTATAAAACGCTGGTTAGACCACATTTAGAGTATTGTGTTTAGTTCTGGTCACTTCATTATTGGAAGGATGTCAAAGCTTTAGAGAGGGTGCAAAGGAGGCTTACCAGGATGCTATCTGGATTGGAGAGCATATCTTATGAAGATAGGACTTTTCTCTTTTGAGTGAAGAAGGATGAGAGGTGCCTTGATAGCACAGTAGATGATGAGGCATTGATTGAATGGGTAGCCAGAGACTTCTCCCCAGAGCAGAAATGGCTAACACAAGGATGCATGATTTAAGGTGATTGGATGAAAGCATAGGGGGATGTTAGAGGTAGTTTTTTTTTTTTTTTTTACACAGAGACTGGTGGGTGTGTGGAATGCGCTGCCAGGGGTGGTGGTAGAGGCAGATACATTCCAGATATTTAAGAGATAGGTACATAGATGATGGAAAAACAGAGGGCCATGTAGGAAAGAAGGATTAGATTGATCTTAGAGTAGGCTAAAAGGTCTGCACGTCATGAGCAGAAGGGCCTGTACTGCTCTTTGATCTGTGAAATAAGAAATGATGGATTGCTCTAGTGGGAACCAGCATGGACTCAATAGGTCAAATGGCCTCCTGTGTTACAATAAGTGTGTAAGTTTGTTACTGAAATCACAGGTGTCCACATGACCTACCTCAAGCCCTCAGTCAGACCTGTGGCTTCAAAGTGCATTGATGGCAAAGGAGGATTCATCTTTAGACTTTAATACCTCCAAATATTGTGTATTTAGATGGCGTTACAAGTGTTTTGTAGGCAGAAGTTGTTCAAATTGAAGATACTTTATGAACAATACAAGAACATAAGAATCAGCATGAGCTGGCCATTCAGAACCTCAAGCTTTCCCCACTATTCATCAAATTCATGGCTGATCTTCCATCTCAGCAATGTCTTTCCAAACTATTCCTGTATCCACCAAACCCTGATCATGTCTGGATGTAAAGGGAGCCTGTGCCACCCTTCAGGGTAGAGAATTCCAATGATTCGCTACCCTCTGAGGTTTCTCCTCACCGATGGCCTACCCTATGTGGACCGTTTCCTCAGCCATGGAAACCTGTATCCAGCTGTCATGCCCCACAGGAATTCTGTAACTTTCAGTGAGATCACCTGTCGTTCTTGCAGGCGTTGGAGAATACAGATCTAGGCCACTGAAACTTCATGCGTATGTCATGCCATGAAATAGTTGGGTGAATTTTTTCTGTTCCCTTTGATAGCAAATATATATGTCTTTTGGTGAGTTAGCTAAAATTGTACACAATGACTCATCAAATTCCTAATTATTACAGCAAGACATTTTATAATAAAGGCCAATGTACCATTGGCCTTTGTAACTTTGGGTTCGATTTCAGTATTTAAGGGTAATTTGGATATGTATATTGATGGGAGGGGTATGGGAGGCAACAGGTAGATGGTACTAAGCAGAATAACAGTTTGGCATGGACTAGATGGGCTGAAGAGCCTGTTCCTGTGCTGTAGTGCTCTGCAGCAATGACAAAGCTGGAATTTCAGAGTGGGATTGAGTTAAAACCTTTTATTCTGCCTGAAAGTTTACTGCTTATGTATTAATTAAATTTTACTTGTTGCAATTTCTCATCAGATCACTGAGTTTCTGGCATTTCCTGGTTTGATACCAAATGATTGTTTTGTTTGTAAATGTGTGATTTTGAAACATTGCAGCTATTAAGGATGGTGTTCAAGTGAAGGGTTACACGTCATGGTCACTGCTGGATAATTTTGAATGGGACGAAGGGTATTCTGAAAGGTTTGGCCTTTACTACGTTGACTTTAACAGTAAGCACAAAAGGAGGTACCCCAAGGCTTCAGTTCAATATTACAAAAAGATGATCAGCTCTAATGGATTTCCCAACCGTAGGGAGGTGAGTACCACTGACTCTTTAGCAGCGATAATGCTCACTTTCAGTTATTCGTTGAGTTCAATAAACCATTTCATCATCTTGATACTGATTCAAAATTGAAGGAAAGAAAATGCATGGGCATTAGACTGAGAGGTGTATAAATTCATGAACAGCAGAGATAGCAAAAATGCACACAATCTCTCCCCCCCTCACCAAGAGTTAGGGAATCAAAAACTAGAGGGGGGGGCATAGGCTTAAGGTGGGAGGGGAAAGATTTAAGAGGAACTGAGGGCAACTTTTATTTTTAAACACAAAGGGTGGTGTCAATGTGGAACAAAATGGTTAAGGCAAGTACAATAGCAACCTTTCAAAGTCAAAATAAAATTTATTATCAGATTATATACATGTTCACGTGTATTACCTTGAGATTCATTTTCTTGCAGGCATTTACAGAAAAAAAATACAATAGAATTTATGAAAAACTGTACATAGATAAAGACTGACAAACTGGGTGTTTGTCAGGTAAAGACTGGGTGTTTTGAATGACAGTTTGACAGGCACATGCATTGGGAGGGTTTAAAAAGGTTATGAGCCAAACACTGGCAAATGGGACTACTTTAGGTGGGGCATCCTGGTTGGTAAGGACCGTTTGGAGTGAAGGGCCTGTTTCTGTGCTGTATAAGTACAAGACCCCAGAGGCTGGTGTTAGGACTGATTCTTTCTACGCTATATGTCAATAATTTGGATGACAGAATAGATGGCTGTGGCCAAGTTTGCAGAAGATACAAAGAAAGGTGAAGGGGCAAGTAGTGTTGAGGAAGCAGACAGGTTGCAGAAGATGGACTAGGAGAATGGACAAAAGTGGCAGATAGGATACAGTGTCAAGAAGTGTACAGTAATGCACTTTGGTAGAAAGAATAAAAGCAAATACTATTTTCTAAACAGGGTGGAAATTCAAAAATCCAAGGTGCAAAGAGACCTTGGAGTCCTTGTGCAGGATTCCCTAAAGGTTGACTTGCAGGTCGAGTCAGTGGTGAGGAAGGCAAATGCAATGTTAGCATTCATTTCAAGAGGACTAGAATATAAAAGCAAGTGAAAACCCCTGGTCATTACACAAGCATGTAATCTTGAGGCTTTATAAGGCTTGGTCAGACAGCATTTAGAGTATTGCGAGCAGTTTTGGGTCCCTTATCTAAGAAAGGAGGTTCACGAAAATGATTCCGGGAATGAAAGGATTATCATATGAAGAGCGTTTGATGGCTCTGGGCCTGTAATCACAGGATTTCAGGAGAATGAGAGGGGATCTGATTGAAACTGATCAAATATTGAAAGGCTTAGATAGAGCGGATGTGGAGAGGATGTTTGCTATAGTGGGAGAGTCCAGAAGCAGAGGGCACAGCCTCCGATTAGAGGAACATCCATTTACAATGGAGATGAAAGGGATTTCTTTAGCCAGGGAGTGGTGAATCTGTGGAATTGTTTCCATAAGCTGCTGTGGAGGCCTGGTATTTGGGTGTATTCAAGTCGGAGGTTGATAGATTCTTGATTGGTTACGGGAGAAGACAGGAGAAATGGGGTTGAGAGGGGAAATGGGTCAGCCGTGATGGAATAGTAAAGCAGACTTGATGGGCCAACTGCCTTAATTCTGCTCCCATGTCTTATGATCTTAAATACTTATTGCAGAATTCGATGAGGTCTATGGTAGAAATTATCTCATGAGACTCTGGAAACATAAGATGGGAAAATGAAGTTATGTTTAAATCAATGGGCTTCTGAGAGAGAGACTTTGAAACCAGTTGAATGGGCTGGCTGTGCAATTTCCCATGCTGTTGAATGAATCATCATTCAATAACAGATTCAATGCATTTTGTGATGCTGTTGTATTTAGTTTTGAATAATTCGTAGGAGAGGAAGATATTATCGAGTCATAGAACACTACAGCACAGAAACAGGTCCTTCAGCCCATCTAGTCCTTGCCAAACTTTTTCACCTTTCACTGTTAACCATGACCTCTAGTTCTAGTCTCACCCAACTTCAGTGAAAAAAGTCTGCTTGCATTTACGCTATCTATACCTCTCATAATTTTGTTTACCTCTATCTAACCTCCCCTCATTCTTCTACATTCCAGGAAATAAAGCACTAACCTTTTCAGCCTTTCCCTAGGATTTGACTTAAAATAAAGGTTAGCTATGAAATGAAAAATTTTGAAGTGCATTTCACTCCCACAGCCTTTGTAAGTGTTTTGCTATTCTATGCCTAATAAAGGTAATTAAAGATTAGATAACTCCTGGCATGAAAGTACAGAATCCACTGATATCGCACAGATATAAAGTGGCGCAGTTGTGGAGCTGCTTCTGAATTCTCTAACTTCATGGGTTCAATTGTAACCTCCCCCGCCCCCCCCCCCAACTGTCGGGGTACAGTCCATATGTTCTCCCTGTGACCGTGTGGGTTTCCCTGGATGGTCCAGTATCATTCACTTGTGGATTAGTAGCTTAACTGGCCACTGCAGGTTGCCCCAGTTGTTGGTTAGAAAGATGGGAATACAGGGAGCAGGTTTAAACTCCATGGAGATACACCAGCACTATCAGTCTGGACAGGGGGTTAACCAGTTCCAGGAAACTGAAAACATTTGGTCTGTTTATTATTTCGACATCACATTGCTGGTCCTCTCCTCAGCTGCAGAATGTTGATCCTTATCCAAAGGACGTTCATTAAATAAGCTTTCTTCTTTTCTCTGGCTAGATTGAACTTTGGCTGCGCAAGGCTGCAGAAGAATGTTCAACCACCAATGCACTGCTTGCTGCAGGTAGGTAAACATAGCCACAGGATTTAGGAACAGTCTGAAGCAAGACGACTCAGCCAGAGCCCATGTGGAGTAGCTGTACTATGATGCGGCTGCCTAGCTACTGGTAACGCATGTTACAGGACACCAGTGTCTCTCTGCAACTTTGCAGAACACAAGCAAGTGGTGTTATTGTTTCTCTAAGTAATTCCCCCCCACCACCATTCAACAAAGAATTGTGTATTAAAACATGGGAAGCACGCTGTTCTTTTAACCAATAACTCCGCAATTCCATTTGATCACACTCAGATGATGGCAGCTCCACTTAACTCGCAATTGCTGTCTGTTGTAAATGCCTTGGATTTTTGCAGTGGTTAAATGTAGCAGAGTTATACGACACTGAAACGGGGTCTTTCTCCCCAGGTACACTGAATGTCTCAGAGTCGTACGACACAAACAGGCCCTTCTCCCCAAGTACACTAAACGTATCATTCATACAACACTGAATGGGGTCCTTCTCCCCTGCTACACTGAACGTATCAGTTATACGACACTGAAATGGGTCCTTCTCCACAATTATAGTGAATATATCAGAGTTGTATGACACAAACAGGCCCCTCTCCCCAGGTATACTGAACATATCAGTCATACAACACTGAAATGGGTCCTTCTGTCCAGGTACACAAATATTTGCCTGCATTAGGGCTATTCTTCTATCCCTTCCCCGTCTAAGTGCCTCTTAAACAGAATGACTGTATCAGATTCCTCCACTTCCTCTGGCATCAAGGTCCAGACATCAAACATCTCTATTAAAAAGGTACCCCTGAGATCCTTTCAAAATCTCACTTTAAACCTTGTTTTTCAGATTCAGATTAATTTATTTATCAGATGTACATCAAAACATACAGTGAAATGTGTCATTTGTGTTGGGGGCAGCCTACCAGTGACACCACACATTCTGGCGCCAGCATGGCATGTCCACGGTGTTCAACAGAACAACACAAGCAGGAGCAAAACAAGTCCCTCTCCCACCCACCCACATGATACTACTGCCGTGGGGATAAATGCCGAAAATCCTCAACCTCCTTGACTCCAGGGAAAACAAGGCCAGTCCAGCCTCCAATTGGGGGAAAAAATAAAAGGTAGCAACATGTGAAACATACTGTGGGGGGAACTTCTTCACTCAGAGGGTGGTGTGACCTATGGAGTGAGCAGCCAGTAGAAGTGGCAGATACAGGTTCAATTATTACATTTAAGAAAAGTTTGAGCCGGCACAGAGATGGGAGGGGTCTGAATCAGTACATGGATGGGAGAAGTCTGAGTGGGCACAAGGATGGGAGGGGTCTGAATAGACAGTTGCGGGGGGGGGGGTTTGAATAGATACATGAAAGGGAAGGGTTTGGAGGGATATTTTTATTTTATTTTCATTTATTTTTAATTAGTGATACAGCATGAAACAACCTACCAATTTAACCCTAGACTAACAATGGGACAACTTACAGTAACCAGTTAACCTACTAACCTTTGGACTCTGGAAGGAAACCGGAGGACCCGGAGAAAATTCACGCATTCCACAGGGAGAACGTACAGACTTCTTATAGATAACGTTGGAATTGAATTCTGAACTCCGTAGCCCCGAGCTGTAAGAGCGTCACGCTAATCACTACTCTGGTGCCCTATGTCCAGCTGCACGTAGATGGGATCTGGCAAAAGACCAGGTCAGCATGGAGCAGATGGACTCTGTTGTGCAGGACCACAACAGGGGTGTAGAAAAATCATTAAGTTGTAGCAGAGTTTAAAAAAAGGCAGCTCCCAAACAAACATATTGGTGATGGCAAGTCCATGGAATTTACAGAGATGGTGTAACATTGTCACTATTTCACGCCAATGGAATGGACAGATACTCCTATGTTTCATCCACGTTAAAGGGGCTGGGAACATATTATCCCGGATATCTGCATCCGATGCCAGTGGTATGGAATAAGCAGGTATCCCAGGTTAGTGGGGGGGGGGGGGGGGGGGGGGAGTTGGAAGAAAAGAATATATGCTCCCACTTAATTATTCTGGACATCTGCAAAAGCTGCAACGGGCAAGTAAGGTTTTAACATTCCATAGAACAGAAGCAAAGTTTGATGTTCTTGTTACATTTTGGAGCAGTACTATTATCTTGACAGTTCTATTGTGAATAAGATACTCCCTTTCTACATCAACAATGCAATTATAATTTTAATCACACAAAGAGCTGAAGATTAAAGCCATGAACAAATTGTAGAGACACTTGCCTTCACAACACTCTTCCCTAGGGTCATCCAAAGGCAGTGACAAAGTATTCAAGTAATTGGAGTAACTAAGATGTTTCATAGTTCTATATACATCACCAGCAATGAAATAATAGTTGAATCTGTTCAATCTTCTCAAGACAGCTGAGTAACAAAATGAAGGATGGATAAATGTTGCTTTATCTAAAAACTCCAGGAAAGCATAAATATTAAAATTAATGAACTAGGTATCTAGAAACCTCAATGGGTCAAATGGCTTAATTCTGCTCCTATATATCTCATGGTCTAGATAGGAATAACTAACTTGAGGAAATATCAGACCACTCCTCTAGTTATAAGGCACAAAACAAACGTGTTGCATTTTGTTTAAAAATGCACAGGATAATTGAAATTTGCGTGTAGTGGACAGTATATTGACTGGCTGTCCCACAGCCCGGTATGGAAACACTAATGCCCTTTGAGGGAAAATACGAAGAGTAGTGGATACGGCCTAGTCCATCATGGGTAAAACCCTCCCCACCATTGAGCACATCTACACAGTGTTGTCACAGGAAATCAGAATCCATCATCAAGGGCCCCCACCACCCAGGCTATGCTGTCTTCCTGGTGCTGCCATCAGGAAGGTGGTACAGGAGCCTCGGGACTCACACCACCAGGTTCAGGGACACTTTCAAGGACTCTTCATCTCATGTTCTCAATATTTATTGTTTATTTATTATTATCATTTCTTTCTTTCATATTTGCAGTTTGTTGTCTTTAGCACACTGATTGTTTGTCTGTACTGTTGCTGCATAATTGTTTCTATTGTAGACAGTAAATGTGAATAGGCTCTTTCCACTTAGATTAGGAGAGATAAATACGAGAGGACATGGCTTTAGGGTGAAAGGGGAAAAGTTTAGAGGGAGCTTCTTCACTCAGAGTGGTGGGAGTGTGGAACGAGCTGCCATCTGACGCGGTAAACGCGGACTCACTCTTAAGTTTTAAGAATAAATTGGATAGATACACGGATGGGAGAGGTCTGGAGGGTTATGGACTGGGTGCAGGTCAATGGGACTAGCGGAATAATGTTTAGGCACAGACTAGAAGGGCCAAATAGCCTGTTTTCTGTGCTGTAGTGTTCTATGGTTCTAAGCCTAAAATACTGGGTATAAGTTGGATCACTAAAAGTTGTATTTTCCCCATACTTTTTAAACTTCCAAAACTACTCCTTAAGATGATGTATGTATCAATTTTATAGAACTTTTCAATTGACACTGGCCCCACTGCATTTAATCTATTGGGGAAGGATTGGGTGAGGAGGCACCACTGTTGGGCTAATGGGTTCTTTTTGTTTGCCCTTTCCAGCTGGAAGAACAGACTGAACAAATGAGAAGCAGGCGCATTTGCCAACAGTTTGGCCAGTGCATGATGAAGTTTAGGTATTAAGGGTTTGAGATCATTTCAGTGCAAAGGTCACGTCTTCATAGCAACAAAGTTTTAAGTGCACATTAGTCATGGTGGCTGCAAGTCATGGTTAAAGTAGGCTGATTTTACTTTGTCCTCTCGCATTTAAAATCTCTCTGAAATAATCATATTGAGTAAATATTTTAACAAGTTGTGCATTTTGATTTCAATGTTTTCCCACTTCAGATCTCATACTGTCTTGAAAACTGCGAGCACTTTCTGGTAATGCGTTATTTATCTTTTAAAATACAAATGGCACACAACTTTTAAATTCTTGTAAATATGACAGCAGGAGCCATTTGGCCCTTCAGATTAATACCACTTCTCAAAGCAATTCTATCAGTCCTATTCCTTGCTGCCCATTTCCTCACAAGCCCAATCTCTCCTCTCAGATTCTCATACCATCCATCTCCACAAGAGGGGCACTTACACTAGCCAATTAACCTGCTGGCACATCATTGGGATGTGGAGGAAACCAGGGCATCCAGGAAATAATGCAAACTCCACACAGGTTAGCACAGGACATCGTTCCAAAGAAACACTATCTACAAAAGGGAAAAAGATAAGAGACTAGCTGGAGAAAGCAAATTTAATTCCACAAGACAAGACATAGGAGCAGAATTAGGCCATTCAGCCCACTGAAGCTGCTATGCCATTTAATCATTGCTGATTTATTATCCCTCTCAACCCCATTCTCCTGCCTTCTGCTTGTAATCTTTGTTGCCCTTACTAAACAAGAACAAATCAACCTCTGCCTTAAATATACCCATTGAATGACTTGGCCTGCACAGCCATTTGTGACAGTGAATTCCACATATTCACCACCCTCAGGCTAAAGAAATTCCTCCTCTTCTCTGTTCTAAAGGGACATCCTTCTATTATGAGGCTATGCCCTCTGGTCCGAGACTCTCTCACTATAGGAAACATCCTCTCCACATCCACTTTCAATTTTTGACATGTTTCAATGAGATCCCCTCTCAATCTTCAAAACTCCAGAAGGTTTTACTGGTGACAAAAGCACGAATAAAGCTTTTATAAAAGTGAGTAGCAAGAGGGAGTATTATACAGGCAAGCAATGAGGCTTTATTGAAATAGTGCAGTTGCATCCAGGCAAGCCAGATTTCCCTCCAGAGAACCTAAGCAAACACAAACAATCAGAGGTGGTTGGACAGAGAATGGATGTCAGGGAGAGATTGGAGAGAAGAAGAAAGCAATACCTACAAGACAGACCAGAGATGCATCTGAAAAATATTCCATGACAAAAATTGGACTTGTTGATCTCTGAACCAACAGATCCGGCAGAGAACAGAGGTGACCCCTGTATTATCACTGTTTAGATAACAGAAATTCACCTTACAAAATTCACAAATCGCTGCTGAAAAGTTTGAGATATGGAATAACTTCCCTAAGGTCCAAATCTAATGTTAAATAGAAGTACATTAAATAAACATCTTTTCATCCCAGCTAGCATGGCTTGATACATGCAGAGATGATACAGCTTCACAGTAAAGAAAACTGATGCACACCAGTTGCTAGGAGCACAGGAGGGGTCACCTGTATTAAACAAGGAACAGAGGGATGCTGAGCTGGGTCCAGGAGCCTGAGTTAACAGGATGTACACGTTCTTTGGGGAATGGTCGAATAAACAGGCACTGGACTTAATAAGGAACTGGGATTAGAGTGTGCCTATAAAGACAGAATAGGCAAGTGAAGGTGTGAGAGTAGCTGACCTCTTCATGTGCTGGTCTTGTGGACCTGAGTCAAACCTGGAAATAACAAGGAAGATCTTTAGGATGATTTGACACAAGTATGGAGAGCACAGTAACTCAAATGGAGATGCTGAACTTTGCACACATTCCAAACACTGGAAAAAAAAAAATCAAGATATATTCTTGGGTGACTTCAAGCCATAATTATAAACACAAGAGATTCTGCAGATAGTGAAAATCCAGACTAACAAACAAAATGCTGGAGGAACTCAGCAGGTCAGGCAACATCTATGTAGGGAAACAAACAGTCGATGTTTCAGGCTGACACCCTTTACCAGGACTGGAAAGGAAAGAGGAAGAAGCCAGAACAACAAGACTGGGGGAGGCAAGGAATACAAGGTGATGAGTGAAGCTAGATGGATGTGTTGGAAGGTGATAGATGGAAAAGGCAAAGAAAGAATCTGAAAGGAGAGGAGAGTGAAGTGAAGCATGGAGAAAAGAGGAAAGAGGAGGGGCACTGAGGAAGGAAATAAACAGGTGAGAAGGGGGAAAAGGGGGAATGGAAGAAGAGGGAAGGAAGAGGAGGAGTCAAGAGAAATCTATGTTCTAATGGAATTGAGGTATTGCCCCTCCAACCTGAGGGTGGCCTCATCATGCCAGTGCAGGCATTGGAATTTAAATGATTGGCTACAATTCTACTTTTAAATTACATCACTATTAGCAAGGATGAATGTCTTGTTGTGTATTTCTAGACTGTAAATAGTTCAATATTATCCCTCTCTCTATGGTTTAAGAGCTTCAAAGGAATTTAATGTTTCAGTTATGAAAACTTTCCAAAAGTAGATGAACAGGAAAACACTACTATCAGTATTAGCAAAAGATCTATCCCAGCTTTTTTGTTTTATATAGGACCATAAGAGATCTTGTAACATATTAAATTAACTTCATTTAGTGAAATTATTTCCTAAACAATTGTAAAGAACATTTACATTATGCCTTTTTCTTTTGAATTTTAGATCCTCTAATCAATCATATGGAAATGGTGACAGAGATTGTGGTCCCGACCGTGTGCACCCTCTGTATACTCCTGAGTGCTATTTTACTGATGTTCCTACTTCGGAGTCAATGAGAAACCTAGACTACTGTTACAGTATATGATGCTATATATGCAAGAAAGAAAATGGCTTCTTAATGGTTTGTTTCTTCAGAAAGTTAGTTGAAATAAAATTTTAATAAAAATTGGATTCGGTACTTCACCGGCATCATCTCAAAAAATAGTTTTTTTTGCCAGTGAATGAGATATTAAATCTTGGAATAATAAAATTCTTTTACTAATAATGCCATCATCCAGGCCTCCAATTCATATTCCATAACTGAGGTGAAGGAATTCACAACATGGTAACAGGATTTCAGCAGTTCCTTCCATAAAGGACTCTGTGTACTATCCAAACCTAACAATGGTTAACTACTGACACAAGATATTTACCCAATTTCCCTCGGGATCACTAAAGTATATCTATCTATCTATAATAAATACCATCACCAAGTGCAATATGTATAGTGACAATGATATTCTTTCATGCCAATGAAAAGGTCATGCTGAATAAATCAGTCAGGCTTTCAATGTGTCATGTTGAAGCCCATAACAACATGGTCCAGAAAATACTGGGTCAGTTAGTTAACCACATTGGTGAATTAATAATAACTGATAGACATTTGCCTAGTTCATATTATATATTCAATGACATATTTTTGTCTTCAAAAATATTTTTAAATTAATCTATTACATGTTTGGTTGATAAACATGACAGTGGTCAGGGGATTTGTTCAAATAAAATTACCTTTGAAAGGCTCAAATCTCCAGGCAATAATTACTAACCTGTAAAATAGGTATCAAAAGCAATTTGAAGGTAATTTTTTTTTTACCCTAATGCAAAGGTAATTTTAAGTCCACTATATGAAATTAAAACCTCAGCCAGGTACAGGAGATGATATGAAATATTTGTCACTCGTAGCATTTGAATTTATTTGTGGCATGCCTATTGTTCATTTTTCTGAAATAAAATTTAGATTGTCCTTTCAGTAATTGTGGTATAATTTAGTAAACTGTTCTAACAGTAGATCATCAAACTGAACCATTAGCAACATATATAAAGTGCTGGAGGAACTCAGTGGGTCAGGCAGCATCTATGGAGGGAAATGGAGTCAACATTTTGGTCCGACACTCTTCATCAGGACTGGAACAAAAACAGCAGTAGCCAGAATAAAAGGGCAGAGGGAGGGGGAGAAGCACAAGCTGGCAGGTAATAGGTGAATCCGGATGAGAGGGAGATGGTAGGAAGATGGGGATGGAACAATATGACAAGTTGAGAGGTGATAGGTGGAAGAAGCAAAGGGCTGAAGAAGGAATCTGACAAGAGAGGACAGTCTACCATAGAATAAAGGGAAAGAAGAAGCGAGCTAGAGGGAGGAAGGTGTAGGTAATGGGCTGGTCTTGAGGCTGGGGAGGGAAAGGTTACTGCAAGTTAAAGAGATCAATATTGCTGCCATCCAGTTGGAAGTCCCAAGCTGGAAGAGAGGTATTGCTCCAGTCAGCATCTGGCCTCAATGGGGCAATTTAGGAGGCTCTGGATAGACATGTTGGTGTAGGAATGAGGGTAGCAGACACCAACAGAATCAGCAAACCTATTCGTAAGGCCAGTGATGTTGTGGGGATGGAACTGGACTCTCTCACGGTGGTGTCTGAAAAGAGGATGCTGTCCAAGTTGCATGCCATCTTGGACAATGTCTCCCATCCACTACATAATGTACTGGGTGGGCACAGGAGTACATTCAGCCAGAGACTCATTCCACCAAGATGCAACATAGAGCATCATTGGAAGTCATTCCTGCCTGTGGCCATCAAACTTTACAACTCCTCCTTTGGAGGGTCAGACACCCAGAGCCAATAGGCTGGTCCTGGACTTATTTCCTGGCATAATTTACATATTACTATTTAACTATTTATGGTTTTATTACTATTTATTATTTACGGTGCAACTGTAACAAAAACCAATTTCCCCCGGGATCAATAAAGTATGACTATGACTATGAATGTGTAGTGGAATTCAACTGGCTGGCCACCAGGATATCCTGGATTAATGGTGTTCGTAAAGCTAACCAGTCCCCCCAACTCACAACCTGCTACAATCCCTACATCAGGCCTCAACAACGTAGAGGAGGCTGCACCAGGAGAACCAGACACAATAATTATCGCAATGGATTCACGTGTGAAGTGCTGCTTTACCTGGAAAGACTGTTTATAGGCTCCTGAATAGTGGTGATGGAGGTGTAGGAGCAGGTTTAGCACTTAGCACGGTTGCAAGGAAAGGTGTCAGGAAAGGGGTACTGGTAGAGAGGGTGATCCCTGTGAAAGTGGATAGGAAGGGGGATAATGCACCTGGTGGTGAGAGATCTTGTTAGAGATGGCAGAAGTTGCCATGAGTAACGTGTTGGATGTAGAAGTTCGTAGTAG
Organism: Mobula birostris; assembly: GCF_030028105.1. NCBI lineage: Eukaryota > Metazoa > Chordata > Chondrichthyes > Myliobatiformes > Myliobatidae > Mobula > Mobula birostris. Next base: position 2,719,944 of record NC_092383.1, on the reverse strand, counting down.
AGTAGGTAAGAACAAGTCGAAAACACTATCCCTGTTATGTCAGGAGGATGAGTGAGGGCAATTGTATGGGAAATGGAGGAGATGCAGGTGAGGGCTGCGTGCGTAGCAATGAAGGGGAAACCTAGTTTTCTGGAAAGAGAAGAGCTGATCTTGAATGTCCTGGAATGAAAAGTCTCATCATGAGAAGAAATGTGGTGGACAGAGGGGAGCTAAGAGAAGGAAATGGCATCCTTGCCTGTGGCAGGATGGGAAGAACCATAATCAAGGTTCCTGTGGGAGTCAGCGGGTTTGTAAAAGGTGTTAGTAGATATTCTGCCTCCATCTTCAGAGGTCAAGAAAGGGGAGAGAGGTGTCAGAGATGGACCAAGTGAATTTGAGGACTGGGTGGAAGCTGGTGACGAAGTTGATGAAATTGACAAGTTTGGCATGTATGTACATAGCAGCACCAATGCAGTCATCAATGTAATGGAGAAAGAGTTAGGGAGCGTTACCAATGTAGTTTGGAACACTGCTTGCCCACGAAGCTGACGAAAAAGCAGGCATAGCTGGGGCCCATTTGATCTGGAGAAATGGGAAGAGCTGAAAGAGAAGTTGTTAAGGGTGAGTACCAGATCTGCCAGAGAGGAAGGTGGTGGCAGAGGGTCTGTAATCAAGAAAGAAGCCTCCCTAATGGTGGATGGAATTGTACAGGTATTGGGCGTCAATGGTTAAATGAGGTGGTCAGGGCAGGGGAACTGATAGTTTGTATTTTATTCTCCACAAATGCCGTCAGCTGAGTATCTCAGCATTCATTTGTTTTTATTTCTAAATTATTTTGCTTTTCAAGCCAAGTACTTTGACCTGGTTACTAAGCAGTACTAGAGAAAATCTTGAGATTTCTGATGTTGAACCTGCAATCAATGCCTGTAGTGGGCTGGCTAATTCCTCATGTACAGTAAAAGGTGCAAAGTTATTAAGCATTCAAAGTATGGAAAATATATCCTTTTATTAGATTTACCTTTTTCCTGCAATGATTTACAGGGAATGTGCTTGACTACACCTAATCACTGTGTTGTAGTAAAAGGTCTCCTCATAATCACCATTCAGTGATATATCCTCAATTGGCAGATCTTTAAAAAATAATAAAATTAGTCATATAATTTTGCATTTCAAACTGCGCAGTTTCAGATCTGAGAAGAATCATCAAACTGTCAGGTAGCTTAAGCTATGATATAATAAACCATAATGCAACAGTGCAGAAATCAGCTGTAAACATTCATCATCATTATGTGCTGTGTCGTATGACATCATCATTGTGTCATGTCATATGACATGGGCGATCATGGTCTGCATGACCATGATTGTTCTTGGCAAATTTTCTACAGAAGTGGTTGCCATTGTCTCCTGGGCAGTGCCTTTATAAGTCAGGTGACCCCGGCCATTGTCAATACTCTGAAGAGGTTGTCTGCCTAGCATCAGTAGTCACATAACCAAGACTTGTGACATGCACCAACTGCTTCCATGGCTTCATGTGACCCCAATTCGGGGGAGGGGGGCGCGGGGGGGGGTGCTAAGCGGGTGCTACACTCTGCCCAATGGTTAGCTGCAGGCTAGTGGAGGGGAGGTGCGCCTTACGCCTCCTTTGGTAGAGACATATCTCCACCCCGGCACCCATTCACACAAGTAATAAGGTATATTTGGATTATATAGCACATTTGAAACAGTAACATTAACGGATCTAAAGGAATAACAACCCACTTATGGTGTAATCAAAGCTAAGACCAAAACACAGGCCACAGCAGTAAATATTCTAGAATGCATAGCTATTTATACAACATTCAGTCAGATACCCCCTGCTTCCTAACAATATTACCTTGTAAAAACATAAAACAAGTTTAATTGATTCCTGCCAGTGAAGCATTTTAAGTGTTAAGGAATCAGGACAGTTGTATGGAACTCTGCTACAGACAGAAGGTTAATTGACTGATTCCGGTTGCTGAGCTAATAACATATGGAATAATTATCTTATTCAATATGGTTAAACAGGCCTGTATCCCAAAAACTAAAAGGCACAATTGACATACTTTGTTTCAATACCAGAGAACATGAAAACACAAAAGAAAATACCTGGGTTAGTAAATGTCACATGGTCCACTGGTGGCCTGGTGTTCAACTGCCATATCGTCTTTAATTCTTTCTGCCCGTGGCCACTGATGATCTCCATTCTCCACATGGTGGGATTTTCACTGCAACGCAAGAAGCCAGAACTACTAGGATATCACTTACAAATATGAAGAGCACTCTGTGTTTTATTGCTATTTGCCCCAAGTCGCATGTTCTAATCAGTCTTTGATTGGTGCTTGATCAGTGTGTGGTAACCACTGAGTAACAAGCATGCTCAAGGCACTTCAGACTGCAGACACAAATTTTAAATCATCTGATATTTGAGAACACCAGTGTGTACAATTCCCTTCAATTTATCAAAAATACCTGGATTTGAGGCATAAAAGATTATCAAGGCACACTCAAATTTGAAGGAAAGTATTAAATATTAATGTTCAAGTTATAATCCAAATATCTACCTGGGTATTTTTAATCAAATAAATTGCTTCTGCATCAACACCTTAGGGATTATTATTTTGAATCTTACTTCTCAAAGAAAGCATTGATGGCCGTGGGTCTGATTGGCAATTGGAAAACATGATGTTCATCCAGTGGATTATCTTTGTAGTATTTAGAGCAGGACCTGTCGTAAGACAAATCAAGGAGATGCAGTATCATTTTTTTTTTAAGTAACCTAAGAAAATACCTCTGCAATAATAATCTCAATAGTACATTTTAAAACTTTAACACACGATTGATTTGTACTCACAATCAGTACCACTAATCTTACACATTATAAATCAAACACAACCCTTTGCAAGTCCTTCAGCCCATTGTTTCCATTTTTCCATCCAAGCAATTCAAAACTAATGTTACCATCTTTTCTCTTTCACTATCTTACCTTCTCCCTTTGCATCAAATACCACTTCACTTGTAATCACCTGTTAATTTTCTAAATTTCTACGTAACGTAGAACATACAACAGAACAGGTCCTTTGGTCCACAATTAAATTAGTAATTATAAACTCAGCTAAACTGATCCCTCCTGCCTGCACAATGTCCATATCTCTCCATTCTCTGCACATTCACGTGTCTGTCTAAGAGCCTCTTGAATGCCTCATTTGTTTTTGCCTCTACCACCCACCCCTGGCAGCGAATTCCAGGCACCCATCACTCCTTGTGTAAAAATAAACAACTTCCCATAAACATCCCAGAATCAGATTTATTGTCACCTGCCTGAGTCCTGAAATTTGTTAACTACATAGCAGCAGTACAATATAATACATGATAATATAGGAAGAAAAAATAAGTAAATTAATTACAGTTAGCATATGTATATTAAACAGTTAAGATTAAAAATAATGCAAAACAAAAATAATATAAAAAAGTGAGGTAGTGTTCATGGATTCAATGTCCATTTAGGAATCGAATGGCAGAGGGGAAGAGCTGTTCCTGAATCACTGAGTGTGTGCCTTCAGGCTCCCGTACCTCCTTCCTGATGGTAACAATGAGAAGAGGGTATGTCCTGGGTGATGTGGGTCCTTAATAATGGACGCCGTACTTTAAGGCACCGCTCCTTGAAGACGTCTTGGTTACTATGGAGGTTGGTACCCAGGATGGAGCTGACTAACTTTACAACTTTCTGTAGCATCTTTCAGTCCTGTGCAATCGCACCCTGGCATCCCCACCCCCTACCAGACAGTCTGCAAGAAGGCTCTCCATAGTACATCTACAGAAGTCTGCATGTTTTAGGTGATAAACCCAATCTCTTCAAACTTCTAACGAAATATAGCCACTGTCTTGCCTTCTTTATAGTTCCATCAATATGTTGGGACCAGGTTAGATCCTCAGAGATCTTGGCACCCAGGAACCTGAAACTGCTCTCTCTCCCCTCCTGATCCCTCTATGAGGATTGGTGTGTGGTCCCTTGTCTTCCCCTTCCTGAGGTCCATAACCAGCTCTTTCATCTTACTGGTGCTAAGTGCAGGGTTGTTGCTGTGACTCCACTCAACTAGGTGGTATATCTCGCTTCCGCATGCCTTCTCATCTCGATCTGAGATTCCACCAATAATGGTTGTGTCATCAGCAAATTTATAGATGACATTTGAGTTACACCTAGCCACACAGTCATAGGTAGAGAGAGAGTAGAGCAGTGGGCTAGGCACACACCCCTGAAGTGCACCAGTGTTGACTGTCAGTGAGATTGTGGTCTTCCAGTTAGGAAATCAAGGATCCAATTGCAGAGACAGGTATAGAAACCCAGGTTCCTTAGCGCATCAATCAGGACTGTGGGAATGATGGTGTTAAACACTGAGCTATAGTCAACGAACAGCATCCTGACATAGGTACTTGTATTGTCCAGGTGATCCAAGGCCGTATGAAGAACCATTGGCATCGTGTCTGCCATAGACCTATTGTGGTAATAGGCAAATTGCAGTGGGTCCAGGTCCTTGCTGAGGCAGGAGTTGATTCTAGCCACGACTACCTTCTCAAAGTATTTCATCACCGTACATGTAGTGCTACTGGATGATAGCCATTAAGGCAGCTCACACTACTCTTCTTGGGCACTGGGATAATTGTTGCCCTTTTGAAGCAGGTGGGAATTTCCAACCATAGCAATGAGAGGTTGAAAATGTCCTTGAATACATCTGCCAGTTGGTTGGCACAAGTTTTCAGAGCCTTACCAGGTACTCCATCAGGGCCTACAGCCTTATATGGGTTCGCCCTCCTGAAAAATAGTCTGACATCAGCCTCTGAGACAGAGATCAGAGGGTCACTGGGTGCAGCAGGGATCTTCACAGCTGTTGTTATATTCTCCCTATCAAAGCAGGCACAGAAGGTGTTAAGCTCATCTGGTAGTGAAGCAAATCCTGCCAGAGCTGATGTGCATCCAATGTCGCCTCCAAACTCCCTCAGAATTGTTTGTTCACTCTTGAAATAGTCCTCTGCAAGTTATAACTGTTTTTCTTGTACTTATCCCCTCACCTTAAAGGTATGCCCTCTGATATCAGCCATTTCAACCTTGGTAGAAAATTCTGGCTGTCTACTCTATCTACGCCTCTCATAATCTTATAAACTTCTATCAGGTCTCCCCTCTCTGGAGAAAAACCCAAGTTTGTCCAACCTTTCCTTATAGCACTAGCCCTCTAATCCAGGCAACATCCCGGTAGACCTCTTCTGCACTCTTTCCAAAGCCCAGACATCCTTCCTATAGTGGGGCAACCAGAACTGAATGTAATACTCTAGGTGCAGCCAAATTAAGAGCTTTATAAAGCTGCAACTTCTCTACTCTTGAAATCAGTATCTTGACTGATAAAGACAAACATGCCATATGCCTTCTTTACACCTTAACAACTTGGGTAGCACATTTAGGGAGCTATGAACTTTGACCCCAAGATCCCTCTGCTCATCAACACTGTTAAGGGTTTTGTCATTAAAAGTGTACTGCTTCTTTACATTTGACCTACCAAAGTGCAACACTTCACATTTGCCATTTCCCCGCTCATATCTGCAATAGATTTATATCATGCCATTTTTTTTGCCAGTCATCTACACTATTCATAACACCACCAATTTTCAAATCATATGTAAACTTAATAATCCACCCATCTATGTATTCATCCAGGTCACATACTATATCACAAGCAGTGGAGGTCCCAGTGTAGATCCCTGCGGAACAAGACTAGTCAAAGACCTCCAGCCAAAATAAGTCCCACTGACCACTACTATCTTCTATTGGAAAGTCAATTCTGAATCCAAATGGCTGTGCATCTTAATATTCTCAATCATCCAAGCAGGAAGAAGAGAACACAGAGTGCAATATCATTATAAGCCATTGTTTAGTTAAAAAAACAGTAGTAACACACACAAAATGCTGGAGGAATTCAGCAGGTCAGGCAGCATCTATGGAGATGAATAAACAGTCAACACTTCAGGCGAAGACCCTTCATCAGGACTGGAAAGAGGGGCAGAAGCCAGAATAAGAAAGTGGGGCAAAGGTGAAGGAGTACAAGCTGGCAGGTGATACACGAGACCAGGTGAGTGAAAGGGAGGATGAAGTGAGAAGCTAGGAGATGATAGGTGGAAAAAGTAAAGGGCTGAAGGAGGAATCTGATAGGAGAGGACAGCTGACCATGGGAGAAAGGAGGAGGGGCACCAGAGGAAGGTAATGGGTAGGTAAGGAGAATGGAAAACAGAGAGGAAGGGTGGGGGGGAATGACCAGGTTGGAGACATCAACATTCATGCGATCACGTTGGAGGTTACCCAGACAGAATATGAGGTGTTGCTTCTTCAACCCAAGAGCGGCCTCATCTAAAAATGTTGTATTGTACAAAGAGATTTCAAAAGGAACAGATATCTACAAGTAAAGGAGACATTTCCCTGTGAGTCTGCAATCCTTGTTATAAACACAAGACTATGATTTACATAGAATATTTGAATTAACTAAGTGCTCACTGTGTCAATGCAAAGAGATTCTCATGGCTCAAGGTGAGGAAAGCACTGCAACTCACTACCAGCTCGAGCATATGATGGAGTTTTTGGAGACGGAGAATCTGGTCTTCAAAATTTACTGTGGAATTTATAAAGTAATCCTGCAAGACAGCATCGAAATGTCAATAAAGGCTAAAATAGATTGGAAAACAATTAGTTCAGTCACAATTTATAAATATTATTCATTGCCCTTACCAAGTAATTCAAAGTGGTGAGTTCTTGACCTAGAAGAAAATAATTTTTCTATAATTACTTCAATTAAAAAACACACACATACAGAATTGAACTCGAGAAGTTCTGCAGATGCTAGAAATCCAGAGTAACACACTCAAAATGTTGGAAGCAGTCAGCAGATCAGGCAGCATCTATGGAGATGATAAACAGTCAAAGTTTCAGGCTGAGACGAGGTTCCAATAAGGTCCTGATGAAGGGTCTCAGCACATAATGTTAACTGTTTATTCCTCTCCATAGATGCTGCCTGACTGAGCTCCTCCAGCATTTTGTTTGTGTTTCACAGTATTAAACTTACTTTTTATAGACGCAAGGGACTGCAGATGCTGAAATCAGATGGAGGAACTCAGCAGGTTGATCAGCATCTCAAGTCCTGAACCAAAATTCCTTTCCTCCCACAGATACTGTTTGACCCCCTGAGTTCCTCCAACAGGTCGTTAGTTCCTCACCATTTTTGAAGTGTGCAAGAGACATGCGAGAGCTTTCAGTCACCCGTGTTGCCCTTTTCCTCAAACTTCACAACACATTTAGTTAACTCTGCTCTAAAGACTTTCCAGCAGACTTTCCAGATCACCTTTCCTTTCCAGCCTTGCCTCTCTCCGCCCTTTGCTGAAACTTTAATGTGGCTTTAGCAGCAAAGAAGAATACAAATACATCCTACTGTCATTACAAAGTGCCATTTACTCCAATACCTCACACCATTTCACTAACACAGCATTGTCCTGCACCTTACCAGGGAAGGTGTGAGGGACAAAGGGTTTGTATTGATATTTCCAACCCAATGAAGCATTTTTCAGATTAATAAGAACTGAGGAATACCTACCAATAAAATAGTTAATGTAATCCCTCTGCAATTTGTCCAGACCTATCTCCAAAAGCATTCGGATAGCAGTTAATCCATTAACAGAGACAGTGGGCATAGCACTTTGATAAGACTGCTGGATTAGTTTGCTGAAAGAACTGTTGCTACCCTTATGAATCTGAAAAGTGACCAGAAATTGTTCAGGGTTTAGAAACAATAAGCATTATGGTAAGTTACACAAAGGCCCAACACTTCTGAAAACAATTTGAGAACTGATACTTTCTTGGTAGATGCACTTCTGAAATATCCATGTAGATACATTTCAGGTGGTCAGTATATGACGAACGCGAAATAACAACAGTACGGATGGGTATTGTCTGACACCAATGATACAAGTACTCTGAAAGCAGTACCAATGACAAATCATGTGATGTCCACAGCATGATATTACTGAGGCATATGAACATCGACAGTCTAATGTTTCAGCATTAATCAGCAAACAATTAGCTAAAAATACATATAAAATTTTAACTGATCCTCTATAGCAGGGGCTTCCAACCATTTTTATGCCATGGACTACTACCATTAACCGAGGGGTCTGTGGCTCCCAGGTTGGAGACCCCTGATCTATAGAGTATCTACTCAAGCCCTTAAATCATAAAAATAATAGTTTGCTTACATATATTTTTAATTTAACATTTAAACAACATTAAAATACGAGTTTGCATCATACCCATGGTTGAATATCCTTGCTTTGTAAATGCCTGATAACTAGTGTTAAGCAATCTACCACATCTTGGTACGAAGAAACAGCTAAAAATCAAACAAGGAAAAAAAACAATGAGTAGAACTCCGCATAAGTAATGCCAGGCTAGCAAGAGGAGGAGAAAGCACAGTTAGAGTTCCAATGTCACGGTCCAATTTAAGGCACCAAAATCAAAGCTTTCACGACAACTATTGCATACTCCCTTTTTTGGCTCTCCAGATGCTGTCTGACTTGTTTAGTATTTCCAAAATCCTGTTTTTTTAAAAAAAGGATAATACTGCATTACCACATGGTATATTTTCATTTAAACCCATCAATATTTACTGCCTTCTGCAGTGTTTACAGCTCTATCAATTATTAACTAAAAATTCAACTTTTTAAAAATTAAAATCGAGGGTTTAACTATCACATTGAAAACTCTTGTACAGTTTACTTCACATGTTCGTTGTGCCTTTTTCTTGGGGGTGGGACTGGGAGAGAGTGAATCTACAAGGACCACTTATTCCATTCTCTGACATCAAATATCAATGGTGTGGGGTAGTCCACAGGAATAATCCATCCCACGGGTATACATACTTTTTCTCATTCTAGTCCAGAGCTGCTCTGCAAAATCAAGATCTCCACGTTCAGGTATAAATGATGAATAGATGGTTGATTCTACAGCTGCTTCATCACTTTTCAATTTCTGATAAAAAAACAAAAATTTAATTAAAAGAAAGTCCTGATCAAAAATTTAATAATTTAATTTTTTAAAATGAGGTTAAACTGTATTCCAATCTAACCAAAGTACTGCTATTTTAGAATAACAATTAATGTTGCAAAGAATTATACACAAAGGAAGAAGCCATGTGGCCTAAAAAGTCACACTAATCTTCTCTGCAAACTGAAACTCCAAGCACTTCTGATATAATTTGCAAATGAACTAGCATCCAAAGTATCAAAATTATATAGCAACCAAGTTATTCTTTGTATTTGTATAATTAATTCTTTCTAAATTTAAGTGATTCTATTCAACTTTTACAAAATCAATTAAATTTAATATATTATTAAATTCTTTTAACCCATTTATATCCAAGACTTTAAAACCAGAATAATTTTTTTAAAAGGAGGCTATTTTTAAAAGGAAACATTCTATTTCTTCCATACACTACAAAACATCCACAAATCATTCTCTGATATGAATAACCCTCCCTTTACAGAGGACAGATAAAAAAAACATTCTGATACCAATTGCGACAGTAATGTTTTAAAAGGTTTTAGCCACTTCAGGCATAATTCAGAAATATAGAACAGCAGTATCCATTGAGTAAAATAAATCAAAGTAGACTGGGTTACGGAGAACTTGTTGAGATACCAATACTAAGAGGACACCCCACGATGAAGTAGATACTTAATGCCACAAGGATTCTTAGCAACGTGAAGGAACAGAGGGATCTTGGGGACCGTGCACATTGATCACTCAAAGTTGCCGCACAGGTTGATAGGGTGGTTAAGCGTATGCTGTCTTGGCCTTTATTAGTTGAGGAATTGAGTTCAAGAGTAGCAAACGTAATGATGCAGCTCCATAAAACTCTGGTCAGCCCACACTTGGAATATTATGTTCAGTTTTGGTCATCTCATATGAAATTAATGTGCTTAAATACTTGGATACCAACATGTATTTACAATGTATTCACACCAAAGTCAAAAAGTTGAAATGGAGAGTTTAACTGGCTCCATAAAACAGTTGTACATAACTTTTATTTTCAGTTAAATTTATAAAGCAAGCAGACACAATGAAGATTAAACTAACAGGATTTGCTGGGTATAAGACAAGGGACAACATACTTGTCCTTGAATAACTATACCAGGCTTGCAGGCTTGAGACACTGTAATTCAACATGGGAACATGATCAAAGGTAAAGAGACAGCAGCCAGGGCTATTGCCATGGTAATCTAGTGGCCTCATCTACCCAAGTTATGACACCAACAAACTCATTAAGGGTATGGAGATCAGATGAACACAAGCCTTCTCAAGAATGATACTCCACAGTAAATATGGAAGACTTATGAAAGTCTATTTTCATCTTAGAACTAATTAGGTCTGGGTTGTGTAGCTACAACAGCGTCAAAATGGCAAATAAAACATACTAGAGAGACCCTCATCACCATAGGAATGTACAAGATTAACCAGCTTCTGTGTTGCTGTACTTAGACCAAGACTTACAGTAGTTCCCATAGTAACAGAGATATCTATAAAAGACTCTCCAAGGATGTTGCCATAGCAATTGGGGAAATGTTTAGAGCAGTGACAAGGCTTACTCATGAGACCACCAAAATAATCAGTTGAGCAGACTAAACAGAGTTAATGATGTAAAAAGAGACTGATCACACAGGCAAAGCACTACAGCACAAAACAGGCCCTTCAGTCCATCCAGTCTGTACTGATCTGTTTATCCTACCGGGTCATATTGATTCGCATCTGGACCATAGCCCTCTATACCCCTCCTATCCATGTACCTATCCAAATTTCTCTTAAAAATTCAAATCAGGTGTACGGGAAATCGAGGCGGCAGGGTCCAGGCCCCACAGCGTATCGAAGCCACTGAACCCAATGTTTAGATGTCGACTTAAGTGCTGGGCTGAATCGGAAAGGTCAGGGTGTCGGGGCCCAAGGTGAGGGACGGGCTCGTTCAGTTTTCTGCACTGCTCTGTACTGAACTAAGGCATACTTTGATAATAAATGTACTTTGGATTTCTGCTGGCAGCTTGTTCCACACTCTCACCATCCTCTGTATACTTACACATCTGTACTTGCCTGACTCATTGCCAGTAAATGGTTTGGCATGGTAGCATAGTGGTTAGCATAACAGCTTACAGCACCAGTGATTAGGGTTTAATTCCCACCACTGTCTGTAAGGAGTTTGCATGTTCTCCCTTGACATGCGTTTCTTCCGAATGCTCTGGTTTCCTCCCACATTCCAGAGATAGGCGAGTTATTAAGTTGTGGGCATGTTATGTTGGTGCTGGAAGCATGGTAACACTTGCTGTTGCCCCAAATACATCCTCAGGCAGCACTGGGCATTGATGCAAGCGATGCATTTCACTTACAATAAGTAACGCCAATCTTCAACTTTTCTCTAACAATATATGTGCAGTAGATGAAAATGTTGTACCTCATTTCCAAATAGTGCCTACTTTGTGAAATTGGACAGCATATGTACACTACGCCTGGTGAGGTGGACAAGCCCCATTTCCAAGGTCAATTGAAATAAATTCTGCTTGAGCTAAGAACAGACTTTGTGAAAATTACTTTGCTCCTGATGGCGTTTTAATCCAAAGTTCTTTTAGTAGTCAGGAACAAGGCACAAAAATTGTTGTTTCACAATTGTTTTATTAAGAGTTGATAGAACAGAAGAAAACTGAACAAACAGTGACAGGGAAAGCTACGAATAAAGAAGACGGCCCCTAGCACAATACAGCTATTTTTTTACTACAGAGATAAACTTCCATTCAAATCAATAGATAAAAATAAACCAATAAGTACTTATTCAATACTGCAGTACCCAAGTTAACCAATTAAAAAATACTTAATTTGTTTAATGCAGAACAAAGCAGCTTCCAGAGCTTTCTAGAATTATACTTTATATAGCCAGTAGAGACATATTAAACTGTTAAGTATATAAAGACTACTTAAAGAACAAGCAGATAATTAATTGCTAAACTGCAAAGAAAATAACAATTAAACAGTCTAATCTAAGAATTAAACAGTTAGATCCAACACTCCATAACAACAATCATTTTTGCTTGCCTGTAGAGTACACTATAAAATGGAAAACCACTTCTGTAGAAGAATTTGCCAAAAACAATCATGGTCAAGACCATTATCGCCCATGTCATATGACTTGGCATATAATAATGATCATGATAGATTGCACTCCTTTAAAACAGAAACCAATGTAATATTCAGACAAAGTCGTATTTACCATACATATTCTTAGCAAAAGACTTCACTTATCTAGATACCATACCTCTATGTCAGTTCTCTCTGGCTGATGCTGAGAGACAGTGATTTGGTTCTTTACATCTGCATAAAAACATGAAATAGAGAAAAGAAAAATTCCGTACTAAGACAAATAAGACAACGTAGAAGTCTGTTCTCGGCAGAAGGCACCTTTCCTTGTTGTTAAACCAGACAGTGACAGTAAGATTAAGACAGTTATTCAAGCATAGTAATATATTATGATATGGAAAATGGGATATTTCTGAGTTAATTTCAGAATTAAGGTACAGTACTGTGCAAAAGTCTTAGAGACAGGTGCAGACACACTCAGCCCTGAGACACCAGACAAGGTAATTTGATTCCAAACAATTGGTTTATTGATCATTACAGAACATCACTCTGGTGCTTCCCACTCCCTCCACTCTCCCCTCCCCTTTTGCCAACCATGATTCCCCTCTCCCTGTCCCCCTTCCACCCTCAGTCCAGAATGGAGACCCATATCAGAATCAGGTTTACCATCACTCTCAAATGACGTGAAATTTGTTTTTGTTTTGTAGCAGTACAGTGCAATACATAAATTATAGTACCGTGCAAAAGTCTTTGCCACCCTAGCTATATATATGTGCCTAAGACTTCTGCACAGTACTGTACATCTTCACTCTCTGGATCAAAACTCTAGCAGTTGCTGATGGGAATGAAATTTCGGCCTACAGCGCCATTTACAAACATCACAAAGTACATTCCTTATCACCAACACCACTGACTTGCTGATCAGAGAAGAGCAAGTTTTGTTTCCAATTGAAATGGAAAGTTTACGATGTGAATGCATGCCACTTGAAGCATAATATTTGCAGAGTAAACCTCCCATCAACTGCAATCATTGGTGTACGATTACTACAGGAAGGGTAAATTACTGTTAACCAATCACATTAACAATTCAGATATTCAATTATATATTCAAATCATCCAAAATAATCTACAAAATTAAATTTATTGTAACAGCTATTGTTCAAATGTGAAAACTGTACCTTTGATTAACTCTTGCACAGCTTCAACCGCCGTTTTTTCCTCCAGAACCTCGGGCCACTCGGTTTCACCTGTCTTCAATCCTTCTGCTAAAACCTGTGGCAAAACACGTGGGAAACAAGGTCACCAAGTATTTGATATGATCGAATGCAATGCTTTCAAAGCAGTATTTATCTTTTGTATTCTATCTTTTGAAGTCTAGTTTTTGCTCATCTGTGTATGCAATTTTCCCAATTTTTCTTTAACTCATTTACCAGCTCCGTTGATTTTGTTCAAGTGGTGCGGCAGTGAGTATCCAGCCAAGGAAATCCAAGCAAAAGATGTGATGACATTGGAGAGGGTCCAGGGAGGTTGTAGAGAACGATCCTGGGAATGAGATGGTTAATGTATGAAAGGTGTTTATGGCTCTGGGCCTGTATTTGCTGGAGTTCCAGATCGAGTGGACATGCAGAAGAAGTTTCCAATAGTGGGAGAGTATAGGATCAGAGGGCACAGCCTCAGAATTGAGGGACTTCCACTTAGAACAGAGATGAAGAGGAATTTCTTTGGCCAGACAGTGGTGAATCAGCACAGGATCAGGAAAAGCTGCAGAAAGTTGTGAACTCAGCCAGCTCTATTGTAGGCACTAGCCTCTCTAGCATCTGGGACATCTTCAGATGGCGATTCCTCAAAAAGGGAGCATCCATTATTAAAGGACCATGCCCACTCCCCCCCCAGAATTGAGGGACTTCCACTTAGAACAGAGATGAAGAGGAATTTCTTTGGCCAGACAGTAGTGAATCTGTGGAATTCGTTGCCACAAACAGCTGCGGAGGCCAAGTCCTTGGCATAATTAAAGCGGAGGTAGATAAGTTCTTGATTAGTATGGATGTCAAAGGTTTTGGGGAGAAGGCAAGACAATGGAGTTGAGAGGTAAAATAAATCAGCCTTGATGAAATGGCAGGGCAGACTCAGTGGGCTGAGTGGCCTAATTTTGCTCAGAGGAACAGCTGTGAAGGAGGTATAGGAGTAGAACCAACTATAGCCTTCATCAAACACACACACTTTCCTCACTGGACAATGATCAGAATTAGGAACAATGGCTGATTTTTCTTTTTTGCTTCCCCCCTCCCCAAAGGAAAATAAAAGCCAGTTATGCTCTGGAACAGGATTTGGGGCAAAAGCATTACCTACTGAATCAATGATCTGAAGTAATTAGGCATGGGATAAGCAGGAACTTGTTCATCTGTGTGCAATTTACAGATGTATCACACTGTAAACAGGAAGTAATGTCTTCTACCATATTTGATCCACATGAATGCATAAATCTCCCTCTTGAGGCACACAGAGCAACTGTGCTGCCAGATAATAACAACACAAACACAATCTGGGACTACGCTGCTGCTACACAGCATGAACACAGATTTCACCTTCCAGTGAGTTTGTTCCCTCCCCCCCCTCACCTCTTCTCCTCACCTGCGCACCAGTGCCCCTCCTGCTTCCCTTTCTCCTGTGGTCTACTCTCCTTTCCTGACTGCTTATTCCCCTCCACTGACACTGTCTGACGTGCTGAATTCCTCCAGCACCTTGTGTGTTGCCACACAGTCAGTCAGATTCAGACTGAGGATGGAGTCCCCATGCCTCCAAATACTATGCCATCACCCATCATTACAGAAGTAAGCTGACACTGAAAGCAAGTGGGCCACTCACACAATCAAATTACACATTTCTTTTTGAGGGGAGCAAAATAATCAACAAACAGAAAAGTTCCAGCTTTATAACATCAACTACCAATGAAGTTGTGCTCTAAGTTTTTGTACACTAAAACTAGGAATCTCAAATACCAATAAATAGCATATATCACACTATTTCATAAGGTTAAAGAGTAGAAGACACTGTAAATTCAACGCCAATTTCAAAATCAACCCCCTCAACTCTGTTCAACAATGTCCCCTCAATGTGCAAGAAAATTACATGTTTCTTCATGAAGTGAGAGTTTGCAACATTGTTCAATGCAACACTCCAAGTAAATTTTTGAAAATGTTTGGCAAAACCAAGATTTCTGAACAGAGAATGAACCCATGTACACCACTTCACTATTTCTGCACTACTAATTTATTCTATACTTTTTTGTAATTTATAGTATATTTTATGTATTGCATTGTACTGCTGCCACAAAACAAACTTCACAATATCTGTCAGTGATATTAAACCTGAATGGGATTCTGATTCTGCAATATATTCAGGCAGCAATTTACTAGATTGTGGCAATTCAGAAACCAAAGTGAAAGAACACACTAGTTAGGACTGCAATAGTTATGTGTCATACTTACAAGGAGAAATGCTAGCTCCTTGTATACTTGAAAGACAGGACTTCTCGGATCTCCAGGCTCCACTTTGATATTCTAAATAAATCACAGATGCAAGGAATGAGAAATCTTAACTGATGACAGAGTGGTTAATTTTAAAACTGAGAATATAATAACAACTCATTATGAAAGGCATGTGTTCCTGGAAACTAAATCAACATGGTAAAGCATGCATAAAGAATTAACAAAACAAAGATTTGCAGCAAAAGAGAAAGGAGGCTCCAGGCTAGAGTTTGCAATGTTTGTTCATTATATGAGGTGATGATATAAAGAAAAATTTTAACAGGTAATCCCAATGGAAATCACAACCATCTTAAACTAAACTATAAACACCGGCAAATGAGACTAGCTTAGGTGGGCATCCTGGTCACTGTGCACAAGTTGAACCAAAGAGCTTGTTTCAAGCTGCATTGCTCTACAACTTTTAACAACTCTAACCAGGCATGATGAGACAAGTTTAGAAAAGCTGCGTGCATATTGTCCACTAAAAACCAGTGCTTCGCAGGAGTAGTCAGAGCAGCACTGACGTTCATCATCATGGGTCAATGGTTGCCTGATTGCTGAACACCTTGCACCACAACTGTGGCTGAGTCTGTTGCTGGAGAGAACAACAAAAAGGCATAGAACTTCCCAAGTGAAAAAATAAACTGTTCTGCTCACTCACCTTCCTACTCTCATGCCACTTGTGATTACAGAATAATTTATAACATGCATCATAAATAAGCTGTTACTTTGCTTACCAAGGTGGCAACCGATGTGAGTGGGGGGACTTCTAGGATTTTAACCACAGTGTTCCAAGTTAAATCCACCACAATGCTACTCTGTGGCTCTATGATGGTATTCTCCAACATGGAGACACCAAACAAGTCATAGCGTGCATAGCCTTTAGTTGTTACCTGCATTAAGACAATAAAGTGTAAATCTGGACACCGAAACATTAGTATGTTGCAAAAAACACACTTCCGATCAGACAACATTTGTTTCAACCTCAGCAAATAATAGATCTTGAAATGCTCCTTAAGCACAGTCACTGCTGTTCAGCTGTTTTCTGCATAGAAGTACAGTGGATTCCAGTTAATTGGGCAATTGGCTAATCAGGGCAGCCACTTATTTGGAACAATTCTTTTTAAAAAAACATAATAAATCGAGAAAATAAGCAGGATTCCATTTGGGACATTATGCCACTTAACTGGGACAGAGACTGCAGCCAAACATTTTCTAACTATCATCAGTCAAATGGCATGTTGCATGGCCATTAGACACTACACCATCACCTGTGGGTTTCTGTTCAAAAAGCAGTGACTTTTGTCACTGATAGTACGCGAATAATAAACAGTAAGACAATTCAGAACTGTTTTTTTTTCCACTGCAGTTTCAAATTTTCATGCTTGAGATGCCAGAAATAGCCAGGAATGAAAATGAAACAAATTCCACTACTTTAACAAACTAGGAACACAGAATTTGTTCTTCTTGAACATTACAATGAAAATGAAGACTTGAAGGATACATTTCATTGAAAGCACTATACGAAGGCAGTCCATTATCTGCACTAGGTGCCTGCACTGATTTTGTTCATTTACAGTCAATCAAAAGAACACGGTAGTGTACAGTAAATGAATTCCTCCATTGGTAACTATTAGGAACCGACATACAATTTTATAGTGCTATAGTAGTATTGATAGTGTTCTAATTTGTGCTGTATTTTATTTAAATACATAATTTGTTACTCAGTTAAACAGTAGATTATCTTTTTTTAAAAAATACTTCTAAACTAATTCCATGGAACTTCGGCTAATTGGGGTAGCCGCTTAATTGGAAGGAGGATGTGTCGCAATTAACCAGAGTCCACTGTAATGTAGTTTGAGTGAACATGCTGTATGTACATCAGTTGCTCAGTTTCCCAAATTGCAACCCCCATTTGACTGCTAAAAGGGTATATTTGAACATAGAGAACTTCAGTGCACCCAAAGTTTGTGAAAGGTGAGAGAGAAATGCAATTTATTGGTCACTACAACATCCAGGTTCAAGCTTGAAAATACTGTAGTCTAGGATGAAATCTTCAGCAAAAATTAATAAATTAAATTAATAAAATGGCACTATGGTAGCATAGCTGTTAGTGCAATGCTATTACAGCTCAGGGCATCGAAGTTCAGAGTTCAATCCTGGCATTCTCTGGCAGGAGTCTCCCTACGTCCTCCCCGTAGAATGCATGGGGTTTCTGTGGGTGCTCCAGTTTCCTCCAAGGTCATCCCAGGTAGGTTAACTGGTAATTGTAAATTGCTCCGTGATTAGGTTAGGGTTAAATTGGAGTGGTTAGGGGTTGCTGGGCAGTGTAGATCGAACAACCTGTGCTGTTATCTCCAAGTAAAATAAAGGAAGGAAGAAAAACACTGCAGACCCTTTAAAGATGAAGAAAAGAGAAGATGCTGGAAAGCTCAGAAGATCAGGCAACATCTGTGAGAAAGGAGAATAAGCATTTCAAGTCAATGTCTGATCAGAATAGAAGTAGCAGATCTGAGAACCCAGACCATGGTGTCAAATACAGAATCTCAAAGGTGATGAGATTTACAATAAAGATTCATTTCCCAGAGGCTTAACTTTCTCTTTTGGATGATGATACACACATTTCCAACATATTCAGTTCTTATTTTAAAATTTGTAGCTTTGTCAAAGATATTTATAGCCGAAGAAGGGGCACGAATACCTACAGCAGAACAAAGATGTCTGTCCTTGTGGGAAATTTTCAATTTTTCTAAGGTTGTGAAACTGCTCTTGTCAACAATTGGTCCTAAAAGAATAAGGAATTAATTACAATTAAACTTAAATTTGTTTGTCTTAATCACTATAAACCTAGAGATTATAAAATTGGAAGACATTTATATAATAATTTTACAATCTAATCAGTTAACAAAATAAAGTATATTTTACAGTTAATGTGAAATCTTACTCAATGTCAGCAAAACCAAGGAGCTGATTATTGACTTCAGGAGGAGGAAACCAGAGGTCCATGAGCCCTTATTGAAGGGTCAGACATGATAAGGGTCAGCAATTTTAAATTTGTTGGTATTATCATTTTGGACAATCTGTGCTGGGTCCAGCACGCAAATACAATTATGAAGAGAGCACAACAATGCCTCTACTTCCTTAGGAGTTTGCGAAGATTCAGCGTGACATCTAAAACTTTGACAAGCTTCTATTAGGTAAAGTCCACTGAACCACTGAGTACATCTATACAAAGCACTGTCGCAGGAAAATAGCATCTATTATCAGGGACCCCCAATACCCAGGCCATGCTCCCTTCTCACTGCTAGCATCAGGAAGAAGGTACAGGAGCCTCAGGATTCACACCACCAGGCTCAGGAGCAATTATTACCCTCCCTTCATCAGGCTCTTGAACCACTTCATTCAACTTCACTTGCCCCAACGCCCCATGGACTTGCTTTCAAGGATTCCCCATCTCATGTTGCTGATACTTATTGTTTATTTTTTCTTTCTTTTGTATTTGCACAGTTTGTTATCTTTTGCAAACAAGTTGATGCAGTCATTCATCAATTCTATTATGGTTATTATTCTATTACGGATTTATTGAGGATGCCCGCAAGAAAAGGAATCTCAGGGTTGCATATGGTGACATACATGTACTTTGAATTAACACTACTTATCAGATTTACCTTCAAACTATTGTGTTAAGTTCAATAAATACTATATTTGAAACAACGGGCCAAATGGCTGCCTCAGCGAGCCCAATTCTCTACACACCAAGATGAAGTCTAATGCTCTGGTGGAGGGAAGGTGTGGATTATGGGTCAATGGTGCAGAGTGTTTAGAGATGTAGCAGCATTGAAGGAGACAGAAGTGAAAGCACAGAGGAACATCTGGAGAAATTTCTGAAATGCCTGATTCGCTGTTGTTGTTACTGTGCGATCAAGAATCTTCCGGAGGGAAGGCCCCAAAACCCCCGGCTTTGCCTAATGCTGGCCACCGAGGCTGAGGTCGAAGTGTTCGGATAGCGATGGTGCTCAGTACTCAGTGTCGGAGGCTCGAAGTTTTTGGGCAACTCGGAGTCCGACTGTAGTCGGGCATGGCAGGGAGAGTTTTCTTCCTTCTCCCGTCTGTGTGAGATGTGGGAAATTTAAGAGACTTTGAACTTTTTTACTGTGCCATGGCCTGTTCTTCATCAAGTTATGGTATTGTTGCACTGTTGTAACTATATGTTATAATTATGTGGTTTTTGTTAGTTTTTCAGTCTTGGTCTGTCCTGTGTTTCTGTGATATCACACCGGAGCAATATTGTATCATTTATTAATGCATGCATTACTAAATGACAATAAAAGAGGACTGTGCATCCTCATAATCTAATAATTTGAGGCAGTCCTAAAGAATGTCACCTAGCTAATGCCTGAGTTGAGATAATTTTCTTATCAAGAGAGGCCAAACAGGTCAGGGCTGTGTTCTATGGACTTTAGAGGAATTAAGTGATACAAGATCTTGGGAACATGAAATGTTGGATGTTGAGATGTTTTCACTAGATAAATGAAGAAACACTGTTTCAAGATAAGAGTCAGTTATTTTAAATTATGTTAGAATTTCTTCACATACAAGGTGGAGTTGTGCGATGTCCAAACTGGAATCAGTGCTGACCCCCAGTGTTTGCTCAGCAGAAGACAAGCTGTATTGTGTTCAACTGCAGACAGCTGTGACATGCGTGGACTCAGGGTCTTCCACATTTTTTTGTGTTACTGTATTTTACTGATATCTTATATGTGTTTGTTATCTTATACGTGCTACATATGGCTTGCACTGTGTGTGTTTTTTGAAACTGGGTTTTGCACCTTGGCCCCAGAGTAACACTGTTCCATGTTATGGTATACATGGATATTCATGTATGGTCAAATGATGATTAAACTTGAACTTGTACTTGTCGATCTCTAGAATTATCTGCCCTAGAGAGTTGAGAGACTACTCTTTGTAAGTTTTTATAGGTAGATAAATCTTTAACAGATTGAAAGAACTGGCACATAGAAAGAACTGGGATAGGTTATCCATGATCTTACTGAATGAAAGGACAAGCTTGAACCCAAATGGACTACTCCTGCTTCTATTTTCTTTTGTTCTTGTAGGGGTTATATCTAAAACAGAATCTGTTCATTTTAGCTTGTTAGCTCCAGTTACACCTTCCAGTAGTAACCATAAGACCATAAGATATAGCAGCAGAATTAACCCATTTGGCCCATTGAGAGTGCTCTGCCATTTTATCATGGCTGATCCAGTATTCTACTCAGCCCCCATCTCTGCCTTCTCCCCATATTCCTTCATGCCCTGACCAATCAAGAATCTATCGACCTCTGCCTTAAATATACATAAAGGCTTCATCTCCACAGCTGCCTGTGGCAAAGAATTCCACAGATTCACTACTCCCTGGCTAAGGAAATCCCTCCTCACCTCGATTCTAAAAGGATGCCCTCTATTCAGAGGCTGTGCCCTCTGCTCTTAGACTCTCCCACCATAGGAAACATCCTCTTCACATCCACTCTATCAAGACCTTTCACCATTCAATAGGTTTCAATGAGGTCATCCCCCCCCCCACAAAAATCTTCAGAATTCCAATGAATCCAGGGCCAGAGCCATTCGGGAGGAGGAGAAGATGGCGACGTGACACAGCGCATGCAGCCTCTCCAGTGACGAACATCTGTAATCTGTCAAGTAGGAGGCCATGCACAATTCTGATTTGATGGGGGCAGACGTGACAGCGTGGAGGAACATCTGGTGAAACTTCTGAAATGCCTGTTTCGCTGCCACTGCTACTGTGTGATCCGAAATCTCCGGAGGGGAAGGCCCCGAATCCTCGGCTTTGCCTGCTGCACGGTGGCTGGGGTTGGGGTCAAAGCGCTCGGCAGAGATGGTGCTCGGTGTCGGAGGGCTAGTTGGAGGCTCCAAGTTTTCAGACGGTCTCAGAGTCGGACTGTGGTCGGGTGCTTCCAGGATGCTGCATCGGCAAGTTTGCGGCATTGGAAGCTCATGGCAGGGAGAGTTTCTTCCTTCTACTGTCTGCGTGAGATGATGGGGCTATCGGGACTTTGGACTTTTTTTTACCGTGCCCATTGTCTGCTCTTATCAAATTACAGTATTGCTTTGCACTGTTGTAACTATATGCTATAATTATGTGGTTTTTGACAGTTTTAGTCTTGGTCTGTCTTGTGTTTCTGTGATATCATACCAGAGGAACATTGTATCATTTTTTAATGCATGCATTTCTAAATGACAATAAAACGAGGACTGAGTGTCCTCATAATCTAATCTAAAATGCTCTTCATATGACAAGCCAATCAATCCTGGAATCATTTTCATGAACCTCTGAACTCTCTCCAGTTTCAGAATGACCTTTCTAAGATAAGGGACCCAAAACTGTTCACAATACTACAAATGAGGTATCACCAGTGCTTTATAAAGGGTCAACATAACATCCTTGTTTTTGTATTCTAGTCCTCTTGAAATAAATGCTGACATTGCACTTGCCTTCCTCACCACAGACTCAACCTATAAATTAACCTTTAGGGAATCCTGCACAAGGACTTCCAAGTCCCTTTGTGCCTCAGTTTTCTTGTATTTTCACTCCATTTAGGAAATAATCTACTCTTTCATTTCTTCTACCAAAGTGTATGACCATACACTTCCCGACACTATATTCCATCTGCCACTCCTTTGCCCATTCTCCTAATCTGTCTGTCTTTCTGTAGCTTCTCTACCTCCTCAAAACTACCTGCCCCTCCACTTATCATCACATTGTCTTCAAACTTTGCAACAAAGCCATCAATTCTGTCACCCAAATCACTGACGTATAACGTAAAAAGAATTTGCGTAACGTAATAATGCATGTAATTATTTTTAGAGGAGCTATATTGTGATATCTTACCAGAGCATGTGACGGTATGGAAAACCATTGATGTAATGTCCTTCCCAGTTTTAACAGGTTCAGCTCCAAACCAAACAGTGCCTTCACGATCAGAGCCATCACATCTAACCCATAGCACAGGTAATGCAGTAGGTACACTGCCGTTAATCAATTCTGACAGGTGCAGATTATGCGCCACTGTGTACCAGGAAGCTAACTGTCTGTGGGAAGGAAAAACAAATGGATAAACATTGCAGATAAGAACAAACTAATACAAGAGGTAAACACTGAAGTCAAGGGTATCACAGATACAGATTAATAATTTCTGATAGTTTCTGATAGTTTGTGACTTATTAAAAATTTTGGTTAAAAGCATTTTAAAATAATTGGGCCAACTTGCAGGTACTGGTTACTGCAATCCTGAATCTTCAGCTTCTGTTTCCAAAGCACTGCAGGATAAATAATTGTATGATATATACAAAATAGTATTTCCTTTCTACAGTGGTGTTTGTTCATGTGTAAGTGTGGCACATCCTGTGATTTTATTTTCCCTTGTTCTCCCTCTCATTGAGATCTTAAGCAAGTGTGTTCGACTGCTTGAAGATTACATTTTTCATGACACAAAACTGGCTCCAGCCTTAACGAAAAATATTAGACCATCAGACCACAAGGCAAAGGAGCAGAATTAGGCCATTCAGCCCATCAAAACTGCTCCACCATTCAATCATGGCTGGTTTATTCTCCTGCCTTCTCCCCATAACCTTTGACTCCCCTACTAATCAAGCATCTATCGACCTCCGCTTTAAATATATTAAGTGACAGGAACCAGTAGGCAAATTCTCACTTATTGAGTGAAAACCTCCTGGGTCAAGTGCAAAACAATAGTCTTTCTTCCAAAAGTATGCCCTCTCATATTACCAAGTCAACACGAGAAAGTTCTGCAGAATGATTCACACAGAAAACTGCAGAAATGCTCATACTAATATAACTTCTCCTTCTTATTAACCTTCATCCTCCTTGTCATCATTTATCAATGATCAGATTGTACACCTTTGACATGGTCCTTCCCATTCATTGTATGCAATTAAATCATCACATACAAACTAATTGTCATTACCCAACGGAAGGAATCACAATTCCATTGGTGTTATATTTTCGTAGCACGCTTACAGTTCTCTTACAGTGCTACAAGGGAAGCACTCGTTCCAAAAAGCAAAGCAGGTTACACGATGAACAGTACAATTCAGAAAGAAAGCCTTCACACAAGTTTTTTTTTTATTTTCATCGAGGTTTTTACAAGTGTGAGTGTAAGAAGTGAACAGAATTTCTGCACACCGTGCTAGGTAACTAAGAGTCAATTCTTTTAATAGTAAAAAGTATATGTGAGTAACTTTGTTATTACTTTGCTTTTACCTTGCTTTCATACTCGAAAGAGGCAATGGGCCCACATCCTCTAACTTGCTGGATATTACCTTGCTGGTTTCATCATCTGCAGAGGTATCCATGTAGGCTTCATCCTGTTTAGGTGGCTAAGAGAGAAAAGGGCACTTGTAGTCAGACCAAGTAACCGGAGAAAACAAATATTTTCTAACTCTGTTGCCCATGTACCATCAAAGCATTAAACCTCTGAAGCAATGCTTCACCTAATGACTCAGAATTCCCAAATTCAATCTTCAGGCATGAACCTAAATAGTGAGTATTGCCAGTTAATCAGCTAGAGAGACAAATCAGAGCCTAGCCCAATCCAGACAACATGAAACCCAGCCAATTTTTAATCTCAGAGTAAAGTTAATTCGTGGTGAATTTCTCCTCTAAGAGGACCATATCCTTGTCGTGGTTTGGAGGCTTGCATGCTTTAATAACACGGAGAACTATGTTGGCCGGAGTCAGGGCTTTATGCTTTGGCTTTTGGCAGGGTCACCCATGACAAACAGATCAAAGAATAGAGGCCAGACCAAGGGTGGTCCGCTGATCCTCCAGGTTCGGGGGTTCAGCTTAGGGCTATCAACCCTGACTGGTCAAACAAAACTGCACAGAAACAGCAACGAGCAATTTTTCTACTTGAGTGTAAAGGTATTCCTGAGTCTCCACCTGGCTGGCTGACAGTAGTGAAAACCGAGAGGAAACTACTGGCATGATGAAGAAAGCCTTGAACACCACCAGAGATGCCCTAAATGCCAACAGGAATAACTGACAGCAAGTAAGGGTCAAATTCTATCGTCCCAACTTTGCCTAACATTAGATCCAGCCACTCGTCATCAAACGTGGGATTTTCTGACGGTCTATAATAACACAATACACATAATCAACAGTGCAAATTTTAAATATATGAAAAAAAATGAAAAAAATTCTCATATTTTAAAGACGGTGTCTTTGATAGGTTTTCTTCTTCTCTTTAACGGTCTGTAATTAAACATTAGACTGACTTCCTCCCATGAACAGTTAGTAGCAGTCACAATGTTCCTTTATGGTATGAAAGAGATAACTTCAAATTTTAATAAACCAGCTCTTCAATCAGTAAGGTAATAAGAATCAGCGATAAAAAAACATTATGCTAAGGTGGCAGAAAATTCAACAATAAATCTATGTAAAGCACAAATTCAAGTACAAGATTAATTATCGTTCAAACATACATGCATATAGCCAAATGAAACAGTGTTCCTTAGGGGCCAAGGTGCAAAACACATTACCAACAGCACACAGCATATAGGGTTACAATAGCAGAACAATATACAGTTACAAAAAATGATAATACAGTGGATTTCCATTAATTGGACACTCCAGGACCAATACACTTTGGTCCAATTAAGTGGCTGTCCCAATTAGCTGAAGTTTCATGGAAATAGTTAAAAAGGTATAAAGAATACAAACTACGGTTTAACTGAGTACCAAATTATATACTTAAAATGAAATACAGAACAGATTAGAACACTACCAATACTACTACAGTACTATAAAACTGTATTATTTTCTAATAGTTATCAAAAGAGGAATTTATCCAGTGTACGCAATGAACAAAATCAGTGCAGACACCTAGTGCAGATATTGGACTGTCTTCAATCAGTGCAGTGATGATTCTATCCTCAAAATCTTCATTTTAATTGTAACATTCAAAATGATAGTTGATACCTTCAAGTTCTTTGTACTTCCTAACTTGTTGAAGTAGTGAAATTGAAGTATTTTCATTTTCACCCCCAGTTTCTGGCATTTCCAAGCCTGGATGCTTGAAATTGCATTGAGCAAAACAGTTCTGAGTTGTCTTGCTATTTATTACTTGTCAATTTCAGTGACAAAAATCACTACTTTTTGAACACAAACACGCACGTAACACTATTTTAAAAACGGTGTAGTGTCTAATGGCCACACTAGTTGGAAACTGTTCAGTAACAGATTCCTGACCCAGTTACGCAGCAGAATGTCCCTAATACACAAGGGGAATCCTGGCTATTATCTCGATTGGATTTTGTTCTTTAAGTTTTGTCCCAAATAAGTGGTTGCTCCGAATAGCCAATGGCCCAATTAACCAGAATCCCAAGTGGCATGGCCTGTAGATTGATGGTAAGTTGTTCTGCTCCAGCCGCTTCTTCTACCAAGCGAACACCGGAAGTGGCACTGAGCAAATACTGGAGAGCCATACTGATAGAAGGCGCCAGCTCCACCCCCCCACCCCCAACCCAGTACAGACTCTAGTGCACCTACAGAGGCCTCTGCTCCCTCCCACACCACCCTGGTGTCTCCTCCCCCGGGTGGCTGCAACAGGTGACTAATCCAAGGGCCTAGTCCCGGCCACAACCGAGGCAACACAGCTCTCCTGCCATCGGTCTCACCAATGAGCCAGTGAACTAGACTTGCAGTATACTACATTACCAATGTCCAGCAGGGTCCTGCAATCACAATAAAAATGCCCACTGCATACCCTCTTAGCACAACATCAGTACACAATAAATCCAGCTCCATCGCCATCAACCAACTTGCTGATGGGATAGTCCTGCAGTGATGTTCTAGTATCCAACAGTGATTTGCGATCATAAAAATAGATGTAAGGGACAAACAATTACACCTTTGACTGGTCCCACTGTGTCCGAGGGTGCCGCCATCTTACAAAAATAAAGGATCACTGAAAGGTATGTGCTTTCATTTCAGAAACAGTTCAAAGTTCACATCCTTTAACTTGGAATAACAAGAAGATGAAGGACTAGGCCACTCAGTAACAATCTGCTTTCATTTCAGGTTTAATTTAACACTACTGTTGCTGCTGGCAGCCCTCTTTGAACACACCTATACAAATGTTCAAGTGATCTGACACAGATTTATAAATTATATACTTACTGCCTTTTCTGCTATGAACACCGACGCATTCTCCTTCCAGAATGCGTGCAAAGGACTTTTATTCACTTCATCTACAATGTGCACTTGAACATCATCCTACAAGACAAAGAAATCTTTATAAAATCTCTGAACATCCCAAAGCACCCTACAAACATTAAAGTATTCAAGGTAGAGAAAAAAGATGGAAATCTCAAAAAGTAAAATCAGATCTAAACTACCCAATAAACATTGAAATAGTAAAGATATCGGTCATGGATAGGAAGGGAAAGGTACAAATGCACACTTTGTTATTACTAATTTGATATGTCACTGTGGCATAAAACAAGAGGTGTGCACATGTAATTCCCTGTAATGACATGATCTTGATTTCAACCATAAAGTCCAATGCTGCCTAGGTTTATCAACTGAAAATGTTTAATACATAAAAGATAAAAGAGAAGCAAGAGTAGACATTGTACCGCTTAAAAATGATGCTGGCGAAGTAGTAATAGGAATCAGGGAAATGACAGAGGAGCTCAATCAGTACTTTGCATCAATCTTCGCAGCGGAGGGCACCAGTAACAGCCAAAAATTCAAGACAGCTAGGAGGCCATTGCTCCTGTATCTTATGGTGTTACCATTTCAGCATTAGTTTTGTCAGTGAACATATCATTGACATTAAGAACATTTCCATTTGTGAACAAGCTGACCCATATACAGGACCCAGGTATGCAACTCAGTTGTCCGTTGGGGATATTGTTTGGAGATACAATGCAGTAACGGGCCCTCTTGGCCCATCGAGCCCGCACCATCCAGTGACACTCTTGTGACCAATTAACATACTAACCCATATGTTTTAACATACTAACCCATTCGATTTAACATACTAACTCATATGATTTTGGAATGGGGGAGCAAACCAAAGCACCTGGAGAAACCCATGTGGTCACCAGGCAAACATACAAACTCCTGACAGACGGTAGCAAGGAACTGAACCCAGGTCGCTGGTGCTGCGTTACCATGCTGCCCACCTTGAACTCTTGTTCCTCTTGGAACTTTTATTTGTTTGGCTGCTTTTTAAGTGCTTCTTGAAATTCCACATTTCCCTTTTAGCCACCTTACCTTGAACAATTTTCCACAATCTACATTGACCAATTCTATTCTGCTTATAATGTTTCCAATAAATGTTTTCACTTTCCAGCTATTCGGTCAAAAGGTCTATGGTTCCCTGTTTTCTATCTTCCTTCTTTCATGAATAGCAAAATAAGCAGTTGCTAAATATACTAGACTTCAGAATACTCTTGTTTTTAAACCTCTGCTGCCTTGCGGCCATACCCACCCATGGGAAAGGCTTTGGGAGTAAACCTCGAGGAAGAAATCCGGAGCTGGGGTCCCTAACGCAGTTTGATGTTGTTTACAACTTCACTCTGGCAACCTCTGCGATGACACTGGTGCCGAGCTGTATCAGCGCTTGCCCTTCCCTTGGACTACATCAGTGACGTGGAGAGGGGGAACCCGCTGCATGGGAAACAGCCGGTTCTCCAAATCTTCCCACCCAGGCTTGCACCCTGGAGAGGACACAGTCCACCCGAGGCCCTCTGGGATGATCATCGACGGCTGTTTACTACTAGTAGTCTATTATAAACTATTAATTTCAAGAATGCTTATCAAATAGTCAGTTAGATTTTTTTAAAAATCAGCTTTCATCGCATTGATGTATATTTTCAAAGTAGTGGACAGAAGTGAACGTCATTGGTACTGCTGAAGCCGAACCATATTCAACCCCATTTGGATGTGGACTTGGATTGTGTACTGTTTATCAGTCCTATGGGTTTTTTTGTAATCTGTGTTTTTCACCCTATCATTCTCTTTTTTTTTGTGTGCGGGGAAAGAGGGTCTGGGGGTTGACATGCCTGTTACATTTTTGGTTTTTTTTGTGCAGTGAGGAGGGAATTGGGGGTTGAGGATCGTGCAGCTTCGTGGCTATCTGGAGAAGAATAATTTCAGAGTTGTATACTTCAATAATAAATGATTCTTTGACATATGAAATAATTAAGCAATAGGATGTAGACAAGAAATAGCAGTGGCTGAAAATCATA
This sequence comes from Mobula birostris, assembly GCF_030028105.1. Lineage (NCBI taxonomy): Eukaryota > Metazoa > Chordata > Chondrichthyes > Myliobatiformes > Myliobatidae > Mobula > Mobula birostris. The sequence goes on along the minus strand of NC_092383.1, from coordinate 2,690,916 downwards.
ATTAAGAGAAAAAGCAGGAATGGGGACAGAAAGCATTGGTGGAAATTTTTAATATACAGCAAAAATACAATTCTCCTCAGCTGTTCAATGGCAGAGAGGTGATGGACAATTACCTCAAACAGCACAGGACCCTTTAACTTTCCTTTCTTCTCTTCTTCACAAAGTCTGGGAAGAAGAAAAATATATTGAAAGACAAAATCAGACTCCAACAATGTTGTACATAAAGGTGGTAATCTTTGTTTATATTGATTTACTGGAAGAATTTTTTACCACTCTAGAATTAATATACAGTCATAGAGTTACACATCATGGACTCGACACTTCTGCCCATCTCGTCCATGCTGACAGTGCTGCCTCTAGCTTAGCTTGTCCCATTTATAGAAGGTAGAATAGTACAGCACAGGACAGGCTCTTCTGCCCTCAATGTTGTGCAGACCCTCAAACCCTGCCTCCCATATAAGCCCCCACCTTAGATTCCTCCATATACCTCTCTAGTAGTCTCTTAAACTTCACTAGTGTATCTGCCTCCACCACTGACTCAGGCAGTGCATTCCACGCACCAACCACTCTTTTGAGTAAAAAACCCTCCTCTAATATCCCCCTTGAACCTCCCACCCCTTACCTTAAAGCCATGTCCTCTTATATTGAGCAGTGGTGCCCTGGGGAAGAGGCGCTGGCTATCCACTCTATCTATTCCTCTTACTATCTTGTACAACTCTATCATGTCTCCTCTCATCCTCCTTCTCTCCAAAAAGTAAAGCCCGAGCTCCCTGAATCTCTGATCATAATGCATACTTTCTAAACCAGGCAGCATCCTGGTAAATCTCCTCTGTACCCTTTCCAATGCTTCCACATCCTTCCTATAGTGAGGTGTCCAGAACTGGACACAGTACTCCAAGTGTGGCCTAACCAGAGTTTTATAGAGCTGCATCATTACATCGCGACTCTTAAACTCTATCCCTCGACTTATGAAAGCTAGCACCCCATAAGCTTTCTTAACTATCCCATCCACCTGTGAGGCAACTTTCAGGGATCTGTGGACATATACCCCGAGATCCCTCTGCTCCTCCACACTACCAAGTATCCTGCCATTTACTTTGTACTCTGCCTTGGAGTTTGTCCTTCCAAAGTGTACCACCTCACACTTCTACGGGTTGAACTCCATCTGCCACTTCTCAGCCCACTTCTGCATCCTATCAATGTCTCTCTGCAATCTTTGACAATCTTCTACACTATCTACAACACCACCAACCTTTGTGTCGTCTGCAAACTTGCCAACCCACCCTTCTACCCCCACATCCAGGTCGTTAATAAAAATCACGAAAAGTAGAGGTCCCAGAACAGATCCTTGTGGGACACCACTAGTCACAATCCACCAATCTGAATGTACTCCCTCCACCACCACCCTCTGCCTTCTGCAGGCAAGCCAATTCTGAATCCACCTGGCCAAACTTCCCTGGATCCCATGCCTTCTAACTTTCTGAATAAGCCTACTGTGTGGAACCTTGTCAAATGCCTTACTAAAATCCATATAGATCACATCCACTGCACTACCCTCATCTATACGCCTGGTCACCTCCTCAAAGAACTCTATCAGGCTTCTTAGACACGATCTGCCCTTCACAAAGCCATGCTGACTGTCCCTGATCAGACCATGGTTTTCTAAATGCCTATAGATCCTATCTCTAAGAATCTTTTCCAACAGCTTTCCCACCACAGACGTAAGGCTCACTGGTCTATAATTACCCGGACTATCCCTACTACCTTTTTTGAACAAGGGAACAACATTCGCCTCCCTCCAATGCTCCGGTACCATTCCCGTAGACAACGAGTACATAAAGATCCTAGCCAGAGGCTCAGCAATCTCCTCTCTCGCCTCGTGGAGCAGCCTGGGGAATATTCCGTCAGGCCCCGGGGACTTATCTGTCCTAATGTATTTTAACAACTCCAACACCTCCTCTCCCTTAATATCAACATGCTCCAGAACATCAACCTCACTCATATTGTCCTCACCATCATCAAGTTCCCTCTCATTGGTAAATACCGAAGAGAAGTATTCATTGAGGACCTCGCACACTTCCACAGCCTCCAGGCACATCTTCCCACCCTTATCTCTAATCGGTCCTACCTTCACTCCTGTCATCCTTTTTTTCTTCACATAATTGAAGAATGCCTTGGGGTTTTCCTTTACCCTACTCGCCAAGGCCTTCTCATGCCCCCTTCGTGCTCTTCTCAGCCCCTTCTTAAGCTCCTTTCTTGCTTCCCTATATTCCTCAATAGACCCATCTGATCCTTGCTTCCTAAACCTCATGTATGCTGCCTTCTTCCACCTGACTAGATTTTCCACCTCACTTGTCACCCATGGTTCCTTCATCCTACCATTCTTTATCTTCCTCACTGGGACAAATTTATCCCTTACATCCCGCAAGAGATCTCTAAACATCGACCACATGTCCATAGTACATTTCCCTGCAAAAACATCATCCCAATTCACACCCGCAAGTTCTAGCCTTATAGCCTCATAGCCTCATAATTTGCCTTTCCCCAATTAAAAATTTTCCTGTCCTCTTTGATTCTATCCTTTTCCATGATAATTATAAAGGCCAGGGAGCGGTGGTCACTGTCCCCCAGATGCTCACCCACTGAGAGATCTGTGACCTGACCCGGTTCATTACCTAGTACTAGACCTAGTATGGCATTCCCCCTGGTCGGCCTGTCCACATACTGTGACAGGAATCCATCCTAGACACACTTAACAAATTCTGCCCCATCTAAACCCTTGGAACTAATCAGGTGCCAATCAATATTAGGGAAGTTAAAGTCACCCATGATAACAACCCTGTTATTTTTGCACCTTTCCAAAATCTGCCTCCCAATCTGCTCCTCTGTATCTCTGCTGCTACCAGGGGGCTTATAGAATACCCCCAGTAGAGTAACTGCTCCCTTCCTGTTCCTGCCTTCCACCCATATTGACTCAAAAGAGGATCCTGCTGCATTACCCACCCTTTCTGTAGCTGTAATAGTATCCCTGACCAGTAATGCCACCCCTCCTCCCCTTTTTTCACCCTCTCTATCCCTTTTAAATCACTGAAATCCAGGAATATTGAGAATCCATTCCTGCCCTGGTGCCAGCCAAGTCTCTGTAATGGCCACTACATCATAATTCCATGTATGTATCCAAGCTCTCAGTTCATCACCTTTGTTCCTGATGCTTCTTGCATTGAGGTACACACATTTCAGCCCTTCTACCTTACTGTCTTTACACCATTTATTCTGCTTCTCTTTCCTCAAAGCCTCTTTGTCTGCATTTGGCCCATATCCCTCTCGGTACAAATGTCTATTAAACATTGGAATTTGTCCCTGCCTCTACCACTTCCTCTGGCAGCTCATTTCACATCCCACCACCCTCTATTCAGTAGTTCCCAAAGTGGGCAATAGCGTCCACCTATGGGACAGTGGAAGTTTCTAAAGGGGTGATAATATAAAGAGGGCGGGGGGGGGTGCGCTCAATAGCAAGAAGGCAGCTGAGGGATTACGGGCTTAATTTAAGAAATGAATTACTTATTATAAGCATTTGATCCTCAGTGCCTCATAATTGATTACAATGATCACATCTCTTGCTAACCCAGGGTTCTCTAAGACTTAGATTTTGCTTGAAGCGCATTATGGTATTTTCAGAAAACCATATACTTATACCCCAGGACTCTCTCGATTCTATACCACTCTCCGATGCCCCACCATTTACAGTGCAAGTCCTGCCCTGATTAAACTTACCAAAACGCAACACTTCACACTTAGTAGAATTAGCTTCCTGCCGCCATTCCTCGGCCCACTTTTCCAGTTGATCTAGATTCTGTTATCATTTTAAAAGATTTTCTTCACTGTCCATTATCCAAATAATTTTGACATCACCCACAAACTTACTAACCATGCCTCATCCAAGTTGTTGAGAAAGAAGACAGACAACAATGGACTTATCACTGATGCCAGTGTACACTACCAGACACGGTCCTCTGACCTGAAAAACAACCCTCCACACCACTGTATCCACAAACATTTTGTAACTTAGACCCTACGTGGAAAAATATTCCAGACTAGCAGGACATTGTTAAAGCCTTGCTAGAATTCAGATCCTTCATGGGGCCTCAAAGATAGGTGAGGGGAAAGATGAAGTGGGAAGCTGGGAGGTGAGAGGTGGAACAGCTGAAGAGCTGAACAACAAGAAACTAATGAGGAAATTGGAGCATGGAAGAAAGTGAACATAAAAACAGTACAGCACATTACAGGCCCTTCAGCCCACAATGTTGTGCCGACCCTCAAACCCTGCCTCCCATATAACCCCCACCTTAAATTTCTCCATATACCTGTCTAGTAGTCTCTTAAACTTCACTAGTGTATCTGCCTCCACCACTGACTCAGGCAATGCATTCCACGCACCAACCACTCTCTGAGTAAAAAACCCTCCTCTAATATCCACCTTGAACTTCCCACCCCTTACCTTAAAGCCATATCCTCTTGTATTGAGCAGTGGTGCCCTGGGGAAGAGGCGCTGGCTATCCACTCTATCTATTCCTCTTATATCTTGTACTCCTCTATCAAATTGGAGCATGGAAGAAAGCGAAGGAGGAGGGGACCCAGAAGGTGGTGATGGGCAGGTCAGATGGAGGGGTGAGAGTGTAGTCAGAACAGGGAACACAAAAAGTGATCCTGAGTTATGACACCAAACCCTGTTTGAACAGGGTGACCCCTGTTTCCGTCCAGGGGGTCAGTGTGGACATGGTGAAGGATTACAAATACCTGGGGATACGAATTGACAATAAACTGGACTGGTCAAAGAACACTGAGGCTGTCTACAAGAAGGGTCAGAGCCGTCTCTATTTCCTGAGGAGACTGAGGTCCTTTAACATCTGCCGGACGATGCTGAGGATGTTCTACCAGTCTGTGGTGACCAGTGCTATCATGTTTGCTGTTGTGTGCTGGGGCAGCAGGCTGAGGGTAGCAGACACCAACAGAATCAGCAAACCTATTCGTAAGGCCAGTGATGTTGTGGGGATGGAACTGGACTCTCTCACGGTGGTGTCTGAAAAGAGGATGCTGTCCAAGTTGCATGCCATCTTGGACAATGTCTCCCATCCACTACATAATGTACTGGGTGGGCACAGGAGTACATTCAGCCAGAGACTCATTCCACCGAGATGCAACACAGAGCGTCATAGGAAGTCATTCCTGCCTGTGGCCATCAAACTTTACAACTCCTCCCTTGGAGGGTCAGACACCCTGAGCCAATAGGCTGGTCCTGGATTTATTTCATAATTTACTGGCATAATTTACATATTACTATTTAACTATTTATGGTTTAATTACTATTTATTAGTTATGGTGCAACTGTAACGAAAACCAATTTCCCCCGGGATTAATAAAGTGTGACAAACAATAAAAAAGGTCTCGGCCTGAAAGGGGCTGTTTATCCCCCCTCCATAGATGCTGCCTGACCCGCTGAGTTCTTCCAGTATTTTGTGTGTGGCACGGATCAATACAGCACAGAGTGCACTCGGTCCCGACACTTCCCAAAAGCTATTGAATTAATCAGACTTCTCTTCAAATATTTATCTAAATCTTTATTGGACACGTCCTATCGCCCCTTCTCCTCCATGCCGTTAGACAGTGACTGCTGTCACAAATTGGTCCGTGCGATGACACTCACCCAAGCAGAAACGTCAGGAAGCTCCGCGCGGACCTGAGGACCGCTGACTCCATTCTCCTCAGGTAATCTTTTATATTTTAAACTCCAGCTTCTGCTGAGGAAAACGCATTTCAAACCACAACCGATAAACGCGCGTAGTTGCACGCCCGCGAACGTCACTTCCGTCACCAGAAACGTTTACTTTTAACCGCTGTTTTGGCGCACTTTTGTCTAGAAAAATTTTCTAAATCAAAATATATACATAAAATCAATTTTAAATTTTAATTAATAATTCAGCTTTTTTACCATATGGCTTGGTGATGTGTCAGCGCGCGTAAAGATAGTGCCGACATCGAAAGAAAATAGTGCCGACCATATTCTGATTCTTTTTGCAGAAAGACGCAAGTATTTATACAATTTTAAAGAGGAAATATGTATAAAAGGTTAAGTTTTAATATTATCCTTGAGTTTTCCTCATAATTCTGGTTATTTCTGAAGAGAGCTCGGCGGCGATATTCATCTAGCGGCGCGGCGGTGAGGGGTTTTTCCTCTTCCTGTCGAGGTCGCCGTCCCGAGCGGGTGGCGCCGAGCAGCTGCGACCATGGTGGGTGTGAATTGGGACTTAACTGTAGCCTCGGCGGGGCAGCCAGACCTCAGGGCTCGCGGGCACCTCAGCAAAGTCTAACGTTTAAAATTTATGAACTTTTGTCAGTCATAAGAGGGGGAAGATCAGGGGAACGAGTTCTGCCAGGTCGCCATTTTATAGCATTGAGTGGGGGAGGGGAAGACACGTTGTTCTCTCTAACTTCATTGAAGCCGTGTAAATACGATGGTATGGTCAAGCTATCGTTTCAAAGTTACTCAGACTAAAATTCGCTAAACCACAATGGTGGACAAAGTATATTGCGTGGCAGAATGTAAGTCCATTAAATCTGGTTCAGTTCTGGAACATAGAGGCTTTGGGGAATGTAATGTGTCTGAATTTAAAATAGTTCGTTTAAAAGCAAAATCCGTATGAACTTGCAGTACTGGCTAATGAAGGGAGAGTTTCGCTAACAGCATGCTGTTTCTATGTACCTAGATTCTTGGTTTACTAAGTTTAGTTTGATGTCTATAAAGTGAATTAATTGTGCAGTTGATGTTTAAATCCATATTTGTAGCTTAAATTGCGGGCATGAAGTCAAATTTAGTACCATCTTTTTAAGTTATGTCTTGACGCAGTGCAGTGGACTAGTGGAAGTCTTGGGTGTCTTACAAACCATTCATTGGTAAATGAATGATTGTATTTGAGACCTGGGAAGTGGCTACTACTGGGGAACTGCAAATCGTCTTATTAATGGTGTTTTAACCTAATGGATATTTTCAATACAATCCTTCAGGCCTGTGCTCGCCCACTGATAACAGTGTACAGTGACAAAGGAGAAAGATCTGGCAAGAATGTGGTTATGCCTGCTGTTTTCAAGGCTCCCATCCGCCCAGATGTTGTGAACTTTGTTCACACAAACTTACGCAAAAACAACAGACAGCCATATGCTGTGAGTGCGGATGCAGGTAATTATTTTTTTCAACTGATAGTTCCCTGAACTAAATTGTGTTTGCATCAGTGTTACAACGGCATTTTCTGCTGGATATTAATGAAAGTGTTAAAAGTTACTTTATGCCAAACTGATTTTGCTTTATAACAATGGAAATGGCTGATAGTAATTTAGCTGTTTTAAAAGTAAGCTAATAATTCATTTGCACATTTGCTATGTTGTGCCTCAGTCAATTGTGTATTGATAACTTGGAGGATAGCAGGGTTCTTCTCCCTCCCAGTCCTGATGAAGGGTCTTGGCCCGAACTGTTGACTCTTCATTGCTCTCCATAGGTGATGCCTGACTTGAGTTCTGCCAGCGTTTTGTATGTGATGCTTGGGCCATTCACCTTGCAGCTGCTGCAGAGTTGATTAGACAGGATTGACCTATTCTACAAGTTTAAAACCAATAAAATGGGCATCTTTCAACAACTGCTGAGTGGGACAGTTTCTGGTTTGGGGAGTTTTAAACAGTTTTCTCAGATTGGAGGTGATCACTGAAAGCTGTTGGAAGGTGTCTAAGTGTTGAGAATTATTGAAGTAATATGAAAGGTGTTTGAAAGTAAATTTAACATGTCACCATTACAATCCTGAGATGGGTTAAAAATAAGGACATGTGAAATGTGACTAATTCTTTTGCCATCAGAAAGGGGCCCACAAAAGTGTTAGAAACAACCTTGCTGTACAAGTCAGCAAGTTTGAAGAAGTTGGGATGAGCTGTGAATGAGCAAGTACAGGAGGGGGTAGGCTGCAGTGTGGAAGTGAAATGTGGAACAGGTGACTTTCAAGTGCCATATATCCTGTTGGGGAAGGGCTCCGGAAATGGTAAGAGTTTGGTAGGTTTATCCAGTTGGATCAAGGAATCTGGAGTAAAACAACTGAGGTGTCTGAAGACTACTGCCCAGAGAAATGGGCAAAAGGTGAAGATAAAATATCCTGATCTCCTTCCATCTCCACCAAAATTGCTGTTTGTTCTGGCATCTTCCCAGGAAGAGAGGAAACTTTTTTTAACATGCAAGAGAAAATCTGCAGATGCTGGAAATCTAAGAAACAAAATGCTGGAGGAACTCTGGCCATACAACATCTAGGAAAAAGAGTAGTTGGCGTTTTGGGCTGAAACCCTTCATAGGACTGGAGAAAAAAAAGATAAGTCAGTAAGAAAGAGGGAGGAGGGGAGGAAGAAACATACGGTGATGGGTAAAATAAAGAGCTGGGAAATTGGTGAAAGATACAGGGCTGGAGAAGGGGGGACTCTGATAGGAGAACGTGGAAGAAAGGGGGAGGCGCACTACGAGGTGTGGAGGGAATGGTGAAAGGTGAGGTGGAGGCATTATTGCTCTTCCAACCTGAGAGTGGGAGTAGAGGAGGCCATGGACTGACATGTTGGAATGGGGTGGAATTAAAATGGGTGGCCACTTTGAGATCCTGCTTTTTCTGGCGGGCGGGATGTAGGTGCTCAGCGGGACTCACTGGGAGATCCCGTTACCTAGTGTTGTTTGGGAGCAATTCCCTCTTCTTTCCTTCAATGTCCACTGACCTTTACTATCAAAATCTCATGTTCAGATTCATAGCAACAGGTTGTAGAGGAGAGGCTGAGATTTCTATAATTGGTACCTGAAAAGAAAAGACAGCTGTTCTGTTGAAACACCTGATGTGATGGTGGCACCATGGAGCAAAATAAGATAATGTGAATCAGTCATGCTGCCATGATTTCTTTAGCACGCATGTGTTTTTTGTGGGGTATCATTGTGATGAGAATAATCCTTATCTGATATAAGGATTGGGCTTCAACTTGATTAAGTCCTGGCTGACTTGACATACATTTGGAATTCTTGAAGTACAGTGCATTCCGGTTAATTGGGACACATCGAGACCTATACGTTTTTGTCCAATAAAGCAGCTGTCCCAATTAGCCAAAGTTTCATGGAGATAAAGTTAAGGTATAAAGACAAACTTGAGTTGACAAATGAAGTATAATATTATAAATTATATTACCAGTACTACTGCAGTACTATAAAACTACCAGTTCCTAATACTTATTGGCGGAGCAATTCATCCATGTCATGTTCATTTGTGTGTAAATGAACAAAATCAGCGCAGGCCCCCTAGTGCAGATAATGGACTGTCTTCGTACAGTGCTGTTGACAGTGGCATCCTCCAAATCAATATCTTCAACATTCAAGGTGGTTGTCCATTCCTTCAAATTCTTTGTAGTTCCTAAATTGAAGTGGTGAAATTTCATTTTCATTCCCAGCTATTTACGGCATCTCCCAACCCTGAAAGATTGAAGCCACAATGAGGAAAACAGTTCTGAATTGTCTTACTGCTTATTTCTCAAACTATCAGTGAGAAAAATCACTTTTTTGAACACCAGGGCACATGACTGGCACTACTTGCTGTTCAGCAACAGCCTCCTGTTCTGATTAAGTGGTTTGGTATCCCAAATAAATGAAGGGACTTGCAGCTATTTTCTTGATTAGCTTTTGTTCTTTAAGAGTTGTCCCAAACTAGTGGCTGCCCTGATTAACGATGGCCCAATTAACCAGAATCCACTGTATTTGGAAGGGTAAGTGATGTCCAGGGTTCTAGCTTATGGTGGCAGGGCAAACCAAACCCCGAGGTCAGGTATAAAGTTACTAAAGGTAAAGAGGGAAAGCTCATCAATTTTGTGCAGTTGGAATGAGAACTTGCTTTTGTATGGCATTCTTTGGTAGGGATCCTTTTGACGCGAGATGATGTAACCTGAATGGAGGGGAAGGAGAATCTGTGTGTGATCAGGTGTAAGGAGGACAAAGCTATTTGTAAGGTCATGACTTTTGTATTGGTCTGAAAATAGTTACACAGCAGTCGATGGCTTGATTCTGTTGACGTGGCCTGTCAGTGTTACTTTAATGTTTTCGTATACAATTTGTATTGATGGAAATTTTTCTTCTAGGTCACCAGACCAGTGCCGAGTCATGGGGTACAGGCAGGGCTGTGGCTCGTATTCCCCGCGTTCGGGGTGGTGGTACCCATCGCTCTGGCCAGGGTGCTTTTGGAAATGTATCCTCTTTGAATAAGGTTAAATGATCTTGCAGATCATGTTCACCCCTTGTTGTTTGTGTGCTCTGTTACTAATGAGCTGCAGTATATTGCACTGCCTATTTTGGACTAATGTCTTTTTATCATTATGATGTAACAGTGCCTCCTGCACCTGTGGCCTTCTGTCATTAACCTGGTACATAGGAATGAAGAGCACCGAGTCAGCAAGCTCAGGTTCCCAACTTGCTCGTTGGGAAAAGTTGTGCACCTTAACCCGCACCTCAGATGTGCCGTGGTGGCCGCATGTTTGCTCCCACAAAGACCTGGCGACGCTGGCACCGCCGGGTGAATATAAACCAGAAACGATACGCCATTTGCTCTTCTCTCGCGGCATCTGCCCTCCCTGCTCTGGTGATGTCAAAGGGTAAGTCTATTCTATGGTTCTTGAGTCACTCAAATCAAAGCACTTCAACTTCTGACCACTTTGCATTATATTGCGTTGACCAGCAGTTCTCAGTCACAGGCGAAAGGATATTAAATTCTGTTTAAATGAAAGTTAGTGGATTTGTCCATAGCAGCTTCGATCGGCATGAAAGTAAAATTATCCACGTCAGTGCAATTGCTGCCTGAGGTGCGACATTCTAGGGCTACAATCCTAACAAGTTCCTTCTTCTCCAGCCCTTTACCTTTCCTATTCACCTATTGCCTTCCACCATCCTCCTTCCCCTCCCTCCACTTTCTTATTCTGACATCTTCCCCTTCCTTACTGAATCCTGAAGAAAGGCCTCAGCCCAAAACATCGACTGTTCGTTCATCTCCATAGATGCTGCCTGCCCAGCATTTTGTGTGTGTTACTCCTCAGGGAAGGCCTTGGTGGTGGATGTGGAGAGGATGTTCACTGTGGTGGGGTGGTGGAGATGGGTTCCATTTGAATTTCTTTAGCCAAAGGGTTCCAATATTGATGGTCAGTAGGGCAGTGAGCACATCAATATTTGACAAAATTAAAGTTAATAGAATTAACTGAAAATGGGAAACAGTGATGGGAACTTTCTGTTTAAAATCAATCATGGTTTTAAAGCTGAGTACATTTTAAACCGTTCCTGCATTGTTGTTAAACTTTAAAATGTGGCTGTAGCTTGCTATGATGGTGTAATTTGCGTCTTATTCTGTGCACAGCAACAGTTGCCTGCTGTTATAAGCTGGTACGGATAAATGACGAACACTTGGTCTGAGCAGCTCCTAGCCACGTTAACTGGGACATCTTGAGGAAACTTCCTATCAACACCAGCTAGTGCTTTTTTATGCCATGTAGCATCATGTTCTCCACTTAACTCATAGTGATCATAGCTCTTTAATTTTTCTCACTCCAACTTTCCACTTTTCCTGACATTGACTGACACAGATCTTTGTTCACTTAATGGTTATTTATTTCAACCATCTTAACACAAAATGGAATGTCTTCAATTATTGCTTTTGAGCCATAACATTTTATGTCAGGAATTGCCTCTAGCTGAAATTAGGGGTTTGATATTTATTGAGTCATATTGGCATGGATACTGGTTTTATATTCCCTGCAGGTCATCGTATTGAGGAAGTGCCAGAGCTCCCACTTGTGGTTGAAGACAAGATTGAGAGTTACAAAAAGACGAAGGAGGCTGTTCTGATGCTGAAGAAGCTGAAGGCCTGGAATGATATCAAAAAGGCAGGCAGCTCTTTTTTCTGTTCACTGATGCACTGCGAGAAATGATGAGCTTTCACTTCTGGTCCGTGTTTCTGATGGCTGATGATTTTGAAGCTCTGATCTCAAATTTTTTAAAAAGAGCAGGTGTTTGGAATTGGTCAGAAATCAAATTTTTGTTTTGCCTGCAGGTTTATGCTTCCCAGCGTATGCGTGCTGGCAAGGGTAAAATGAGGAACCGTCGTCGTATCCGGCGCAGGGGCCCGTGCATTATCTATAATGAGGACAATGGTGTTGTAAGGGCTTTCAGGAATATCCCAGGTAAACCATTTCCTTGAGTGAATACCACAGTATATGGTTTCTCTGGGGCATTTGATTAGTTAGAACACACTTGCAGCATCTTTAATGTTAGGAACACTGTTCTGGCATCCTGTCAGCAGAAAGGGAACTGCTTACAGTGAATTGCATGAGATAAAGTTAGGGGGTGGGGGGGGTGGCTCCAGTTGACAATGATTTGTAACTGTGAGCTAGACAGAATAATGGGATTCAACTTGGCCTGTTTTTGAAGGTCATGATCTTGGTGGAAATTCTGGCATTAATGATTAGGGGAGATGTAGCGAATGCAAATGAGTTTGTAAGCGTGAAGAAAAAGGTTCTGTCTTGGTCTTGTTTCATTATTTTTCGTGGTGGTTGTTGACGGACCCTATGCGTTCTGTGTTTTGCCTGCTCCAGGTATAACTCTTCTCAATGTCAACAAGTTGAATGTCCTGAGACTTGCTCCTGGTGGCCATGTTGGGCGATTCTGTATCTGGACTGAGAGTGCCTTCCGCAAGTTGGATGAATTGTATGGAACCTGGCGCAAACCTTCAAAGTTGAAGGTTGGATACAAGTAAGTTTCCGGTGTAAGCAGAGACAATTCATGGGACTTTATATGTTCTGTGTAAATGAATCTCTTCCCCTTCCCCTGTCTGTAGTTTCCTCAAAGTTGCCATCATAGACTAGAGGCCCTCCATTGGTCAGTGTCGACCAGGTATATTGCGTCCCAGCTGTCTACATGATACGCAGGCCAGGGCAGTACGATATGGAGAGCAAGCTGTTGCCTGTGCAGCAGGCTCTCTCTGCACAGCTGGTGAATCCAAAGAAATGATAGACTGATACAGTTTGTCACCAGCAGCGTTGCAGGTATTGCCAGTCAGCATTGAACTCAACCTAGGACTGCCTTAGGGACTCCAGCTCTGAATTTTTCCTCGAGGTTAACACCTGAAGCTTTTCCCATGTGTGGGTATAGCTGCAAGGCTGCGGGGGTGTGAGATTGAGTTTTCTTTCTAGATGAGCTGCCAATCCCAGCAGACAAGCACCATCTGCCTGAAATGACTGGTTTTAAGGTGTTACTAACCAGCTTTTCCCTTCTGTCAGTAGAAACTCTTCGGCTGGGTTTAGCTAAGCCACACGTGAAGGCTGGGAGCTGGACTTGGTTGTCAGAGGCTATTTGAGATGCACACCATTGGGTGCATTTATAGGTAATGGGAGCTTGTCCCCATTACCACCCTTGGCTATAAAGCTGATACTGTTACCCACCTTAACAGTATTACTGATTAATATAGGCACTCCTGTCCAATGTGAGAGCTTTACATTCATCCTGATGTTTTGAGTGTGACAATGATGAGGTTCCACTTCATGGTCCGTGTTTTTGACAGCTCATGATACTAGTGGAAGTTCTGATGTCTGAGCAGGTTAATTACAGCTTGTACATGTTTCCTGGCTCCCCAATCATAGGATGCTCGTAGTGGTATCCTCCCATTAGTGAACCTTGTTTTGTACTGGCAGGTTTGGTGTGCTGTCCTGTTTTTGGCTGTTTACTGATTTAATTCTTTATTATCTAGCCTTCCCATTCACAAGATGGCTAACACAGATCTGAGCCGCATTCTGAAGAGTCAGGAAATCCAGAAAGCTCTCCGTCCTCCAAAGTAAGTTAAAATGCATCAGTGAACCAAACTTCATTCCTCTGGTCCCTCAGGAGCCATGTGTATCAGCCGGAATATTAATTTCCAGGCAGTGATGAGATTCCACTTCATGGTCCGTGTTTTTGATGCCATGTGATATTTGTGGAAGTTCTGATGTCTTGTTCCTTTTTTGGAGATGAAGTTGGAATAATCATTGGGTGGCGGGGGGAGCAGAGAAAAGATATTTGAAGCATTAAATATTCATGCAAATTTCGTTTCCACCTTTCACCTAGCATTGTAGGAAGTTACTCTGTGGGTGCGCATTGTTCTAGCTGAGGATACAGAGGCCCTTCCAGCCCAGGGAGTCTGCATTGCCCAATTTCACCTATGTGACCTACTATCGTGCACATCTCTAGGGTTTGTAGTAACTGTAGTGATGGGGAGAACAATGGGATTGAGGCCAGGTCATTGGTGCTGTAATAGTGTACTAACTGCAATGCTACCGAAATCAGATTGAGTTAGTGGGTGGTCAATACCACCTCTCACCATTCTTTTCCCTGTGCCTTTTGATTGAGCCATAAGTCACAGGAGCAGAATTGGGCCATTTTGCCCATTAAGTCTGCTCCACTATTCCATCATGGCTTATCTTTAATCCCTGTGTACCCCATTCTCTTGCCTTCTCCCTGTAACCTTTTGGCACCCTGGCTAATCAAGAATCTTTCAACCTCTGCTTTAGATATACCCAATGGCTTGGCCTTCACTCTGGTTCCATTGGCTGCACAAGCCTAGGGAAGACCATCTCTGACCCCACCAAACGTGGGAGATTGAAGTGAAAGCCCACCAAATCACCATTTGTGTGGATGCTGCGTGATTCCTTACTCTGTTACAAATAAGTGCCACAAAATAACGGACAGTACACCACATACAATTGAAGTATTTAGCTTTATAATTAATTTGCCTAGAGGGTTAGTAAAGTAAGGGAAAAGGGTCCATTTTAATTAAATGGTCTAATGTGCATAAGTTGGAACTCAGATTCCCCTTCACTGATCCTCCTTCGACCTCCCAGGACTTGGTCGAATCATGGCTCCACTCCTACAGCCTTCTCTCCAGTGTCTTCTCCCACAGAACAAAAGACCCAACTCACAACACGAAAAACACACTCATTGGGCAGCTCACATTCCAAAGCACCAACCATAACCCAAACACTGCTTCTGCAGAAAGACCATTATGTTAGCATTGGAACCTTACCCAGGGTGTCCTCCCTTTATTAGTCTAAACTCAAGTGAGCATGTAAATTTGCCACTAATTCTTGCATATCTGAAGCTAAAAATGTTTTCCCTGCTGCTTTGCACAGCAAAAAGATTCACCGCCGAGTACTGAAGAAGAACCCATTGAAGAACCTGAGGATCATGATGAAACTGAACCCTTATGCCAAAACTGCACGTCGCTGTGCAATTCTCCTGCAGGAAAAGAATGTGAGTATGGCCATGTAGACTGGTTGGTTCTATCTTTGATCAGATGATTAAAGATTATAAATTAGTTACTAAGTTTTTAAAACTTAAGATTATTATGAATTTGGGCCCCAAAAAACTTGCACACATGGATGCAATAAATTACTTAATTATTAATGTAGATAGTGCCAGTTTTATTAATTTCGTTGCAAGGCTCTGGTCATAAACTAAACATTGCTGAACGCTGTTCAGTTTTGAAATTGGACTGTGAGGTTGTGCCAGATTCAGTCATTATGTCCTTGGGTAGGTTCATGCTTTCTTTAGCTGCTTAGAGCTGAGAATGTTTAACATCAAACATTAAAATAATGGATATTTTTGTGGGTAGCTGAAATTGATGTTGTAAAATTTTGGTGCATATCACTACAGGTTTGAATTTGCTGCCTGGT